>NW_004949096.1:232664-242089 GCF_000317375.1 Microtus ochrogaster | reverse complement strand
TCTTTTCTGCCAGGCTGCTGACACTATTGAGAAGAGCAGGAGGAGCATTGAGGCAGAAGAGGAAAGCTGTATTCACAAAACAACTTTTGTTTTAAGAGATGTTTTTTTTTTTCCTGATACAATACTTGAAAATAGGAATACGAAGAAACTAAATATTGTTATTATTATTCCATTATCCAGGAAGATATGCCGGTATTATGGTATTGGCTGCTAGACTTCCTTTTCTAAGTGTTCTCAGTTATTCTACAGAATCATCTGTCTTGCCTTTTACTGTGAGCACTTTTCTGGTCTTGAAATTTTTTCACAAACAGTTGTGCAAAAGAGCTTCAAAAACAGTACTTTTTATGAATGTGTGATGTAATAACTATCACAAATTAAATATTGACTTTGTTTCCAACTTATCCCTATCAAGTTTGGAGTGGTTTCATGGGGAAAACATTGGTCCTCAAAAATGATGTCAGTTTTATTTTTTTTAAATGGAAATTGAATAGCTTTAGGATAATGGTTACTTTGTTTTTGGTGTGAGGGATTTACATGTATATTATGTAAACAAAATAATTTACATTAATATCCCAAGATTTTAAAAACCTAATGTAAACATTTTTATATAAATCTTTTTAAGATTTAGATCATACTCAGGAGGCAGAGGCAGGAGGATCTTTATGAGTTTGAGGTCAGCTTGGTCTACAAGAGCTAGTTCCAGGACAGGCTCCAAAACTACAGAGAAACCTTGTCTCCAAAAAATAATAATTAAAAAAAAATAGATCATAGCAGTTTATAGAGAAAACAATTATTTCCTCTGGTCTTAGAAATTAAGATGGCCAGGCAGTGTTGGAACATGCCTTTAATCTTAATTTTTGCTTGTTAGTCCTCATAGCATCACCCGTCATGTCGAACACTTAGGTGAACTTTCTGCAAAGCACCAGGTAAGTACTTTTGACTTTGCAGATTGTCTCACAGTTTAGTTCTGTCATGAGCTACAGGCTCCATAAAGGGGTGAGCGTGGCCTTGCTCTAATACCATTTTCCTTACCCCTACAGAGGTGAATGTACTGTAAAATGTTGTCATTTGTTCTAGAAGATCTACTTCTGATTTTTTTCCTACATTATGTGATAATTATTAAGTTTACAGAGATAATGATATTTACTGTACCACTGTACACAGGAGGTTTGGTTTTTATGCTCTAGTAAATCAAATCTTTTTCTGTTTGGAAGAGTTTAGAAAAACAACATTGGATTGAGCTAGGACATGTAATATAGGTCCACCATAGATAATTTTATCTAAGTGACCTTGGAAAAGATTTCACATTTGTGTTACTTCTTCATCTGTAAAATAGAAAAAAAGTGTTTACAGAATGTAATAACCATGTTTCTTTGGAAATTATAAAATCCGTAAATGCAGATCCTGAGAAACATTTACTGTAGGGAGAACATTAGGTATCAGACACAAAGAACTTAGAGATTAACTACAAAAAGGGGTTTTCAAGGAATATCATATTCTGTTGGACCCTTAAAATGCTGGAGGGGAGGTTAGTCAGGCCACATTAAGATTTGGCCTCACTTAGATTGTGGTGTCCGGCTCTGCCGAAATTTGCTTTCTACTTTATGACTTACCAGTTGGGAAGTCAGGCTTCCTTGTGCCAAGTTCACTACTGTGAAAAGAGTTGTGTTACTTGAGGTTTCTCCCATTTAAAAAGGGAAATGAAATATTCATGGCTGAAACTGTTCGGGATGCTAGCATGCAGCTTTGTAGCGTGAAAAAATGTTTAATGCCTCTAAATGCCCGAAGATCTGCAGAATGTGCTGCTATGGTAATCTCATGAGTGGCATTGCTTACCTTTTATCAGCTACACCAGCACTGGACAGGGTTCGTTTTGTTCATAAAATCTTTGAACAACACAGACTTGTTGGGTAAAGTTCTATACACTAAGGTATAAAATTTAGAAATTTAACCAAATAACTTGTCAGCTATGGTTAGTAGCTCTTATACTGAATGGACTCCTAGGAACCATCTGATCTCAACAAATATTCTGTTTAATGCATACTTCCTATCATTGCATTATGGACATTTTATCCTTTCATGCACTTCCAAAGATAATATAAATTAATCAATCTGATAGCTTATTAATAAAAAATGTTGGATGTTCAAATCTACTATTTCTAAGCTGAGGTGACAGGAATATATAAGATGATGCCTCAGTCCCCTGAACAGGCTGGATTGTATCTACTTGATTTATACACTGTGACTTTTTCCTGCTGTTTTCTATCAGCCTTAATTGTGAAAAATGGTGCCATGTTGCCCTCTTGATATTATTCTGGAGATCAGTTAGGGCTTATAGTCTCCAGATGCATACAGTGCTACACATTTCTGGAGAATTAGCTCACTGAGGTCTGCTCAGCAATATTTTTAATTGACTTACATGTTCTGTGGGAAAAGAAGAACCATAAAGCGTCTTTGTAGTTGCATTCCTCCCTTCACCCGGCTGTCCCTTGGGATCTGGATGGATACTCCAGTCACTCACAGTGTCAGCAACTCTGCTAAAGCTGGCAGTATCTGATTGACAAACAGGAAATGACAACAAGTGAACTGTATTCTCTAGACACATCTTAATGACTTCACTTTCTGGTCTTACGTTTTTGTATTTAAAAACCAAGTATTTCCATGTCAGGATATTACTTGGATAATTCCTAGACTTTCCTTTTGGGCATTTCATTTCAGAAAACAAGATTGTATTATTACTGTCCTAAATTGTTAAGAAAGGTAATATGGTATAAATACCTTCTTAAACACATACAAAATACTCTCATTTCCTGGTTACCACCATATTACCCACACATGTAAATATATAATGAGCATTTTACAAATTTAGTGAGGAAGACTGAACATAAACACCACCTATAAACAAACTATATTGAAAATGTCACAAAGGGCTGTTAAGTAGGGGCTGTTGGGCTTAACAAAAATTACTTAAAACAGCTGGTAAATCTTAAAAGATGTGTAGTTTTAGATATCTCTTATGCCAATGAAACATGCTGAGAAAATAGTACTGAGTAAAAGCTATGTTTAATATTAAAAATTGCAGTTTGAGAAACAAGGCTATACAGCATTTTGGTGTTTTCCCCCCTTACATCGATGGTGCTAGCAAACAAGGTATATTTATTTTTAAGACCCTACTGTTCTCAAGTTTTTTTCTTCAATTTTTTGTTTGAACAAAGCCTATTAAGTCTGAACTAAATAAAGCATTCCTTATTTAAATAAAGCATTTCTTCAATGTGTTAAATCCGCAAAGTCCCCTTAAAATCTAGTTAGCAAGACATGGTGGTACACATCTGTAATCTGAGTACTCTGACCCCAGCCCTAGAGAAACTAAAGCTGGAAAATGAACAGTTCAATGCTAGTTAAGACTGTCCAAGAAATCTTAAGAATGCCTTTAACCTCAACAACTTTGACTATGAGATTACTATTAGCAGAGTAAACATACTTTTCTTCATATCACAAACTATCACTTTGATATATTTAACTCACAGCTGTATGGTACCTATTCATGCTTAGTTTTCTCCGCGTATATGTGTATGCATGTTTGCGTGTGTGGCAGAGGCCGACATCAGATATCGTCCTCATTCACTCCACCTTGTATGTACAGGTAGGGTTGCTCACCTGAACCCAAAACTGGCCCAATTCAGCTAATCTGGCTAGCCAGCCACCTCCAAGAATCCCCTGACTCTGCTTCCCTCTGCTGTGATTCAAGTGGGTTGCCACAGCACAAGCATCTGTTTGGGTACTGACGATCCTTACTTTCACATGGCAACTGCTTTCTACCAGCTGTCTCCACAGCCCAACATGTAGTTCATTTTTAAATATTTGTAGTAAAAGTAAAGTAAAAGCAGGGAATATGAACCTCAATGTATTACCACCAAATAGCCACATCCCTACTAAATCCTGTATTTCACCAAGTTATCATTTTGTTTCCTGGAGTTATTCTGTCATTCGTGTGCTACTTCAAGAAAATGGACCCTCTAATTGCTGAAGTAACATGTGAATATAACATAGGTACATAATTATTAAAGGAAAGGATTAACATGCTTTAAGCAATCACAACAAAACCTAATGATGTGAAATAAATTCCTTTGTTTCACTTTTGCCAAGAGAAAGAAGTTGAATTTGTAGTGCTAGGGAAGGAACAGGTACAAAAGGAAAAACAGAAAAAGAAAAGACCAGTTTACTCAGAGATGAAGATTTCTTCACTAGGCAGCTATTCCTAATTTACCTCAATGACCTCACCCTGGTGGTGGTGTGCCATACTTTGACAAGGAAAAACACTCCCAAATGTGATTGGTGGTAGACCAATACTACTACTTAGACTTAGGTTAAAAACAACTCATGTAAAGAGAACCGTTCTATTTATGTATGCTCTATATTATGCTTAGGTGATTTTATATTCACAAACACGTATATTCTTTTCCACTTTAAACAAATCTGGAAACTCTTTTTGTCCAGAATAGCTAAGTAACAGAAATTAAAAAGGAAATTTCAAGCATGCCATGTTTCCTTACCTGGCTCAGTATTTTTTCTGGTGTCATCCAGATCAACATTTTTACAAAAAGTCACTTGAGCGATCACTTTGCTTTCTGGACCTGCTGGTCTCTCCTTTACCAATAAAGGAAAGCTGGAAAGGGAAATGCCCACTGTTTTGTTCTTAATTTGATTTATTTTTGAATGAGGACTAGGGGCTACAAACTTCATATATCCTGGTGTTTTCTTGAGGTTTTTATCTAGAGTGGGAAGATCAAAGGCCGACCTTGCACTTGTGTTTACTGAATCTGCAGATGGCGATACATGAGACAAACGTGATTCTTCCAACTGACCTTCACTAAATGTTCCTTCTGACAGGATGTCATTTGATACCTCTGCTTTCTCTCTATTATTTAGCAACATGCACCGTCTTTTCTTAACATCCACCGAGGAAAAGAGAGCACGTTTTGTAGCTTCAGTTATCTGATTCTCACTGGAAAGTGGTTTTCCTGTGGAAGTTATGGAAACTACAGATTTAAAATCTCTGGCTTGTGAAGCAGGACTGTCCCCTTGGTTAACTGGAACGTTTGAGATGCTCATACGGCTTTCTGAAGATTCCAAGTGGTTCTTAAATGGACTGTTTTGTATGTTATTCATATTTTTCCGCATAGTTATTTCTGCAGGGCTTGAGTCAGGTTTCACCAATGTCAGCAGAGTATTAATACTGTTTGGTGAATTCTTAAGTACTTTCGAATTATCTCCTGAAACAGCAGATGGACAGGGTGGGCTGATCACTGCAGCACATGCACCAGTTGCTTCAGGCTGCTGAGCAGCCTTTCTAGCTTGCTGACAGCACGGAAAGGGTACTGTGCTGCACTCACTCTCTTCACTTAAGGTCTCTTTCATTTTTTGGTTCTTATCATCTAACATAACATTACCTAAATCCTGTAAGCCATGTTTCTTACAATGATCAAATTTTACTTTTATATCTAGAATTGAATCTAACCCTGCTTTGGTTTGGTCATGACTTGTAACTTCCTTCTCTGTAGCATTTTCCAGGTCTGCGGGAAGCAATTTGAATTGCTGTTTGAACAGCTTGTTTTCAGAAACATCTGTGTTATAGTTTCTTTTGTGGGCCATCTCATCTGAAATGCCACTAAGGGGTTCTTTGTCACTCCCAGTCTCCAGAGGAGCATCTACACCACTGTGGAGAAGACCTAATCCTTCAATCCCTTCCAGGCACGTCTTCTCTGCTTCCAGTGATTCATCTCGCTCTATAAAGAAATTGTTCACTGATTTAAATTCTGCACATCCCTTGTCCTTTTCCAAGCGTACCTTGTCTTTTACTTCTACACTGCCTGACTTTCTGTAGTCAGTAACATTCAAGGTTTGTTCTTGATAAGTTATATCATTATCTACACAAAGGGCTTTGCTTGGGGACATTCCATTTTGGTGTCCATCCTGAGTCACCATAGTATTAATTTTGCTTTTGGCACTTATTTCAAAAGGCTGTAAGTCTGTCATGAAAAGGACACAATAAAATGTTACCAGTAAAGTTTGTTTACAACATATGTCACCTACATTTTATGAAAACATACTGAGTCTTAAATAGTCTACTGGACATTAATCATACAAAGATGACATCAATTTTCTTCAAATTTTGCATTTCTATACTAAAGCAAGCTAAATTCTTGGCTCTGCCCTGAAACTTTTTAGTTCCCAATAGCAATTACCCATTGGGGCAAGCAGCGTTAAATATTTGCACAATGGTCTTTATTTTTCCTATAGTTTCCTTTGAGGCATAAAGTACAATCCTGATAAAAATTAATGTATATACTAACATCCATTACAGCCCAGGTCTAACAACATTCAGAGGTTGATAGTTAGCTTGATCATGTTTGACAACAATCATTTTTTTGTTTCTTACTCTGTAAGTATTTTAAAATTCTGGAATAATTGGGTCAATCTACCTACCCAAGACAATTCTATTTATCTTTGCTTTAACTATAGGCATCAAATCACAAGTAGAGTTAAAATAACCTAGAACATAAATTTCAGGTCTTAAGGGCTATATTGGTTCAATCACTTTTCTCCAAAGTCTCCACTGAGTGGCTATCCACCCTCACTTGAACACCTTGGCCAGTGCCACTTTAAGTGGAGAAATTAGAAATCATCTCAGTGCTTCCTGTGGGCATCTAAACCAAGGGCAATGTGGTATGCTCACCAAAAGTGTGCTGGTGACCCAGAGCATGCTCTCTGCAAAGTCACTGTTATAGACTCATGTGCAGAATGCTTGTTTACACACAGGTGAAAAGGTGGTTCCCCATTATACTGGAAGGTCCTCATGCAAAGCTGTAACTGTAGCCCCCTAAATGCCAGAGAAGGCCCCCATGGAGCTTTATCAATGTAGCTTTAAGGTTACCTTCTGCAATTTCTTCTACAGGTACGTCTTTAATTTTTTCCTTTTCTCTGTAGTAATCAGTATCTAAACAAAAACTGCTTTTATTTTTTCCCCATATTTCTTGATCAGAATTATATTTTTGCATGGTGATATTTTCTGATTTTTCACTGGATAGTCCATCATTGCTTTCGTTATTTAGTTCTGGAATACGCTAGTATAAAATAGAAAAGATTGTTTAAATGTGTTAAATATTTGAGAAAACTTTGTTGATAAAAGTGAATTTTAGTTCAACTATTCAGCATTTTCTATTTGAAAATCAAATGACTTTTGAAGTTCCCTGTATACAGTCTCACATTTGAACAAACTGAAAAGCCCAATATGCTTTCAAATATATCTATCAGCCGGGTGGTGGTGGCGCACGCCTTTAATACCAGCACTTGGGAGGCAGAGGCAGACGGATCTCTGTGAGTTCGAGGCCAGCCTGGTCTACAGAGTGAGTTCCAGGACAGGAACCAAAAAGCTATGGAGAAACCCTGCCTCGAAAATAAAAAGATAAAAAAATAAAACAAATACATCTATCATATTATTATACCACACAGGCAAGCAAATTAGGGGTAAGATTTGTTTGGGCCAGGCAAATTTTAGGTAGCATTTTATGCACCTATAAGACAGAAAACAAACCAGGAGTGGTGGCACACACCTCTACTTCCAGCACTCAAGAGGCTGAAGCAAGAGGATCATCAGGAGTTTGGGGCCAGCCTGTATTTACTTTAGTGTGTTCCAGGTCAGCTTAGGCTACAGTGTGGACTCTGTTTCAAAAATAAAATCCTTTTTCTCACACAGAAATACTGATCTCACAGTAGGTTTTGGAATTCAATAATGAACAAAACACAGTCCCTACCCTCAAAAAACTTAGTTTGGTATATATACTGGAAAAGAAAGAAGACAGCTTTAATAAAGCAGGGACTATGCAGCACTGTATGGAATCCCTATGTCTCTACGTCCCTGCTTTGAAGTATGATGAGGAGTCATATATGAGGGTAGGGAGAGCAGGGTGGGGGCTTGAGAGGGAGATGAATGCAGAAGAAATATCCTTCACTTTTCATTCTAAGCCATTAACTAAACCCAGCTCACCCTCAAGTTTGCCTGCTTTCTCTCCATAGCATGAAAATGCTGTCATGATTTGATGTATACAAAACCTTTACAGCACACTGTCTTCAGTTACTGGTAATAAGGGCTATTTATGTTTTTTACCAGTTTAAGGGACAGCCTAGGAGGTAAAAGGGAAAGAACAAAGCAATGACAGAGACAAGGGCCTTGGGGAAAAAAAATCAAGCACTTAAAAGAGACGGGGGAAGTATACGTTGGATACAGTGTCTGCTGGTGTAGTGTCCAGTGGGTGGAGCAATTGGTAGATGGCCTGGGGTAATTGTTTTATGCAGATTTTTTTTCCTGCAGAAGAATGACTAGGCATAGGAAAGAAAAAAGAACATAATTTGCTTCTCAGCAAATGTGGCTCAACATAGAAAGGAAAGACTTAAAGATAGATTTAGAACTTTAATCATGAATTGGATGTTAGATTTTGTCAAAGGCCCTTCTCCATTTGGTGAGATGATCACATGGCTTCTGTCCCTTAGTCTGTTTATGTGGTGGATTATTTTTACTGATCTATATATGTTGAACCATCCCTGTATCTCTAGAATAAAGAAAAGTTGATCATGGTATGTAATCATTTTCATGTGTCCCTGAATTTAGATTGTAGGTATTTTGTTGAGAATTTGTACATCTATGCCCATCAAAGATTAGCCTATATATATATATTTTCTTTTCTTTTCTTTTCTTTCTTTCTTTCTTTCTTTTTTGCATCTTTGGTCTGGGTATCAGGGCAATACTACTCTGTAAAAGGAATTCAGAAACATTTCTTCAGTTTCTATTTTGCAGAATAATTTGAGAATTGGCATTAGCTCTTTTTGAAGGTCTTGCAGAATTCTGCACTAAATCCAGCTGGCCCTGGACTTTTTTCAGTTAGGAAATTTTAAATTACTGTTTCTACCTCACTGGATGTTATGAATCTATTTAAATTATTAAGTTCATGTTGATTTGACTTTAATAGACCTTATATATCTAGAAATCCATCCACTTCTTTTAGAGTTTCTAGAAAAAAAAATATAGGGTTTCTAGCTTGGAAAAATATAGATTTTTAAAATGTTCTTACAAAGCTCTGAATTTTCTTGGTATCTATTTTAATGTCTCCATTTTCATCTCTAATTTTATTAATTTAGATAACCTCTTTTGGTTAATTTTGCTGAAAGTTTGTCATTTAGAGATGTATGTGGGAGATAGCTGAACATGTTTAAAAAGTAAAAACATAAACTAAAACCCAGGAAAGAAATCTGACAAACTCATAAAATAAAGTAATATACATATTAAAACTGGTTAAAACAGGCATAGGGCTGCACACTTGTGTTCACAGTACACAGGAGGCTAAGGTTATGAGTTTGAGGGTAGCCTG
>NW_004949096.1:230184-231359 GCF_000317375.1 Microtus ochrogaster | reverse complement strand
AAAAAAAAAAAAAAAAAATACACTGCAGTAGCTGTGTAAATAAGACATCAGGCACAACTGGCAAAGAATTCAACAACACACTACAGAGATTGTACACCACATCAACTGAGATGCATCCTGGAGGCACAAGAATATTTCAACAGAGTTGGGGAGCCATCCCTGATCCCACCAGCTGCAATTCTCAGACCCTGCACCTCACTAGGCAGCACGATTGAGTCAACACTGTTAGCGCATTTGTGGGAGAGCCAGCCCCCAAACTGACCATGGGAGAGCCGCCCCCATTACCCATCTATCCTGTGGTGACATGAGTGGGAGAGAACTGCCCACCTCCCCCGACACCCATAAACACCAGAGTCAGGTGGGAGAGCTGGCTTTGTAATCATAAACATGGGAGAGCCATCCCAGACCCACACCAGCAGCAACACTTGGGAGAGCAGGTCCTGCACCTTTCCAGGACAGCACAATAGAGCCAACGCTATTAGTGCAGGTGTAGGTGAGCCAGCCCTAAAATTGTGACTATGGGATAGCTGTTCCCATTTCCTATCTGGCAAACCAACCCTACAGCTGCCCAGGCATGAACCTAGGACTATGACTTGACCTGTCCCAATACTCGACCCATCTATGATCTGCTGGAGCAGATGAAGGGACCTGACCTGTAGACCCAAAGCTGCAAGGTAGCAGCGGGATGTCCAGGAAGAGTTCTAGTGTGGGGGGGAGGGAGGGGGCATTATCGAATGTGTAGTGAAAACGGGCCTCGAACTAGACCAATGCCTCTGAAATGAACACTTGCAAGTAGAGATCTATGGACAAAGGGGTATATAGTGTGACTTGTTGGGTCACACTGCAGCTTCCATTATGAGATTTTTAATTCCTTCCCTTTTTTTTAAAAAAAAAATTTCTCATTTGATTTTCTTCCTTTTTTCCTCTTGAATTTTGTTTTACTGGGGAAGGGAAGCAGGGGCAGAGGGCAGATGCGAAGGGACAGGGAATGGATGGGATTAAGCTACATGATATGAAAAACACATAGAATAAATTGTTAAAAAATTAAAAAAGAATGTTTCAGCATATACAACCAATAAGCATATCTTAGCAACAGAGCCAAAGATAAAAATTATAGGATCATCTAAATAAATAGAGAAAAGGCAGGCTGGAGAGATGGCTCAGAAGTTAAGAGC
>NW_004949096.1:227375-228679 GCF_000317375.1 Microtus ochrogaster | reverse complement strand
TAAGTTACAAGAGCTAGTTAGGAACAAGCCTAAGTAAGCTATAGGTTGAAGTTTCATAATTAATCAGAAGTCTCCATGTCATTATTTGGGAGCTGGTTGGCAGGACTTCTCTTTCAGAACTTGATAAATTCTAAAAGTGAAATGGAAAAGTAAGAAATCTACATCAGCAAAATGTAACTAAAAAGTAAAACAACCAAACTGAAGAATTCTAGAGCTGCACTAAATTGTGCTGCTGGCATCAATTTATGTGTCTAATAAATATAGAGTCAACAGAATAGAGTCTAGAAGTAGACCCACATATTTCAAAGAAAGTATCAAGCTACAGCGGGAGAAGAAACAACAGTGTTTGCTTCCTTCCTTTCTTTTCTTTCTTTTGTGAGACAGGGTCTCTCTGTGTAGTCCTGGTTATTCTGGAACGTAGTACGTAGACCAGGCTGGCCTTGAACTCAGAGAGATTCACCTGTTTCTGCCTCGTGAGTGCTGGGATTAAAGGTGCGAACGACTATGCTGGGCAAGAACGGGGTTTTCAACAAATGTGGCCCTGGAATAATTCAAAATCTAAATCCAAGGAATTCTTGAACTTTATCTTAAACTTAGAAGCCAAATGTACAACTTACATGTTTATAACTAACTTATTAAAAACTGGCAACTTAAAATATAAAAAGAAAAAATCACTAGTGATGCTCCTATTTAGCAGTTAATACCCCAAAACATATTTAAATTTACCTGAAACTTCTTACATTCCTCATCTTTTTTCTGATCGCATAATTTGTTGTAATGTTCTTGCAATTTAACATGAGTTTCCTTAAGTAACGACAACTCATTTTTAATCTCATTCATTTCTCCATTAAGTTCTTCAACCTAGAATAAAATTAAGTCAAAATGAGCAAGTGCATAAATTTTACCTGAAAACATTAGTGTTTTATATAATAGTCAAAATAACAGCAAAATTAACTACTTAAAACACTTAAGAGATAACACTGTAATAGTGACAAGTGTTTAACAAACATGATTGTATATTCATTCATCCTCTTTGAGAAATGTCAGACTTAGAAAGATTAAGTAACTTGACCACATTAGTGCAGACAGAAAGTAGCAGTCAGGATTGCAATCCAAAATTGAACCTAGAGCCTTTGCCCCTAAATACCCTTTTTTTTTTTTTGATTTTTTGTTTGTTTTATTTTTTTGTTTTTCGAGGCAGGGTTTTTCTGTGGCTTTGGAGCCTGTCCTGGAACTAGCTCTGTAGACCAGGCTGGTCTCGAACTCACAGAGATCCGCCTGCCTCTGCCTCTTGAGTGCTGGGA
>NW_004949096.1:221732-226425 GCF_000317375.1 Microtus ochrogaster | reverse complement strand
TGTGTATATGTGTGCCATATACAGGTGCCAGTTTTTGCAGCATGTTTGTTCTATGTCATTTGCAGCTTCTTTTATTTCCCAGCTTTCCCAATCTCACAGCACAACTTCCACAGCCCTTTAAAGACTGCATGAGAAGGAAGGTCCTGGGAGGCAAAGCAGATTAATTGAAGTTACTGTACTTGTTGCTTGATGATACATTCTCCTGGTGGAGATTATTAACCAGCTTTTAGAATTGTGATAGAAGTATGAAATATTTTTCTTAGATTTGAATAAGGCATATCACAACCATCAATGACCAAGTTGATCTCTTGAAACTCTAAATTAGGAAAAGTTATTAACTACAAATAAATTTTTTTAAATCAGAAATCAAACAAAATCATCTACACAAAATGTCATAATACTTATATTCAGATATCTATTAGTATAATATGTGGAAATGTATAATTAGTACAAAAGTCTAAAATAGAATCATATATATATATATATAGCTTCATAAACTCATTGTGACTTTCTACTGTTTTAATTCTTTTTTTAAAGAGTGATTAAAGCCATAATTTCCACATACCATAGCTTGAGACAATTACCTTAATTCCTTTCTAAGGAATTGTAAAAGCAATGGAAATTGGTTTTAAGAAAGAAAATCCAATTTTGTGATCCATCAGTCTTTTAAGTAAAATTTTGCTTTGCAACTTGAATTAACATCATTTTCTACAACTGTTTTACATATTTTATCAAATTAACATTTAGTGTAATTGAAAAAATATGACTTAAAGGAAGTAGTTGTTTACAACATATAATCTCCTGGTAAGATATTAGTACAACAGCACTCAGAACTGCATACATGTTCTAACTTGGCTCTGACACATCTCAACAAAACTACTGAGGACAATAATCTTGCCCAATAGTTCACATATGATGCCATTTCACTAAGATATACTGAATTATTTTATTTAGATGCAAGTTAATTTTTCTTTGTCACATATTAATAGCTATTCTATATAGTCACATATGCTTTATATGTGTGTATAAAAACATACACATATAGTCTTCTATGCATGAAAACACCAGAGGGAATTTTATTAAATTTAGTTTTTAAAAATACACTCACTTTGGCAGATATATGAGTACAAGAAGAAACTGTCTGACATCAATTCTGTAATTTTTTTAGTACTCAATAGCTATTTTAAATACTTCACTATTTTACAATTTAATGAACCTACACGTCTTTTCCAAGTTCCAAGTGCGTTCTCATGCTCATTCTGGAGACTGAGGAACTTTTCTTCCTTTCCCTTCACCTTCTCCCTTTGCAGCTCATTATCTCTTTCAAGGGTCTGCAATAAAATTAATTATCCAAAAAATAATCAATACCACATTAATGAATTTTGATGTGTTTTATGTTGCTCAGACCTTTGCGTGAAACATGCTGAAAGTGCCATACAGATCAGTGGTAATGTGCTACCTCAACAACAATTTTCATAAATTAACAGAAAGGTGCTTAGAGTTTAGCTAACAGGAAATAGGGGGAGGCTGTGATGAAGAAACGGCTATAAAAGGGTATAAAAACATTGCCATTATTCAGTTTCACTGCATAAGTTTTAATGTACTAAAAAAGTAATATAAAGTGCAGCATTGAAAAGCGTGAAATGTAGCATAATCCTGCCTAACCTACTAAAAATTTTAACTACCATAAGACGTTTTACCTGTTTATTTTAGAAATTAACCAGCTAGAAATAGAAACCCTTAAAAAACAATTCTAATTTCAAATTAATACTTTCTAGCCCGGCTTATTTAATACACCACTTAGTTACTTCATTGACCTAATGTAATAGAACCACCCTATCCCATTCTCTCAAAAAAAAAAACATAAATTAAAAAAAATAAAAATTTACATGATGTGAACAATGTGAACTGTTTTGGGGGGACTCATTCCCTATGGAGCCTAGATACGGGGGGGAGGGACCTTGGTCCTGCCTCACCTGCTCTGAGGAATGGATGGGGAGTGGGGTCAGAGGAAGGTGGGAGGAGCAGGAGGCGGGGAGAGAGAGGGAACTGGAATGGTATGTAAAATAAAAAAAGATTGTTTTAAAATAAAAAAAATACAAGATGTGAAAGCTATAAAGCATATATAAAAAGTTTAACAAATTTAAAAATAATAGCAGGGCGATGGTGGCGCATGCCTTTGATCCCAGTACTCGGGAGGCAGAGGCAGGCGATCTCTGTGAGTTCGAGGCCAGCCTGGTCTACAAGAGCTAGTTCCAGGACAGGAACCAAAAAGCTACGGAGAAACCCTATCTCGAAAATCCAAAAAAAAAAAATTAAAAAATAATAAAAATATTGTCGAGTGTTTTCTAAGATTAGGATGTTGGAACTATGAGTCACTATCACTAACATTATGAGGTCTCTTTACTATCTGTTTGTAATTAAAGCAAACCGAAAAAAAAGTATCTATATATCCAATGCATCTAGAATTTTAAGTTCATCTGTTTATTATTTATAAAGCTATGTAAACAGGGTAAAAACTTTTAGCTACACAAAACAACGTAAAAGGGAAAGGTGGAAATGGCCTTTTTGAGTTCTCCTCCCAACACTTAGCACTTTACAAGTTTCTGTGATGAGATTCTTTACACACAGCTGAGAATCTTATCACACAAACGTACTGCTCTGTAGTTTGCTCTTCTAAAAGGCAAACTATCTCTTATTCACTTCCCATACTACTAAATATAAATTCATCTCACTTAAAAGTCTTATTTTTGCCTCTGCCTCCAGAGTGCTGAGATTCAAGGCATGCACCACCATCGCCCGGCTCACTTAAAAGTC
Source organism: Microtus ochrogaster (assembly GCF_000317375.1). Classification (NCBI taxonomy): domain Eukaryota; kingdom Metazoa; phylum Chordata; class Mammalia; order Rodentia; family Cricetidae; genus Microtus; species Microtus ochrogaster. The sequence continues at coordinate 223,608 of NW_004949096.1, read as the reverse complement.
TTAAGGACGTTCTACTTAAAGAGTTCTTGGTTACATCTAGACTATCAATGTGTAAATATGTCTGTGAAATTATGACACCACATCCAATAAAAAGCATTTTGACAAGAACACTGTCCTCTGTTCCACTAGAAATTTTCAAACATCTAAATGAAGACCTATTTTGATTGCTCTACTTCAGGATAATGGGAACATTTCCACATAATGGTTACATATAATAGAGCAGTTTCTAAATATTTACAGTGTTGTATAATTAATAGGCACTTAGATTGTAACATTCTAACAAATATTTTTACAATATCTATTTATATGGCAGCATACTCTATTTTAAAAAGGGATTGATGTTTAGGAAAGAGATGAGCGAACATACTACAATCTCTATTCTATTAACAATAATTGACCAATAGCAGCATGTTCTTGAAACAGTGCATATTAGGTGTGTCAATCAATTGCTCCTGGTTCGTATCCTATCTTTAAAGACCACCTCCTTCAGGTATTTGGTTGCAGTTCTTTGGAGCCCTTCCATCCTTCCATTTACAGCTTGATTTATTATTTCCAGTGACTGCACAAGCCAGGCGATCAGTGAGGATTCCCTTCTCTCCTGCAGTCTCCTGTTTCCTAGCTCCCTTTACTTCCTTTTCCAGGTACTGCAAACTGTTGTCAGAATAAAGCAGGCAAGGATGGGAATTGTTTCTGTGATCCTCTATGGCTACTGAGAAGTTAGATTGGCTGAGTGCAGCACAACTCTGCTTTGCCAATATCTCCCCAACCTTTGCAGAAACAATTACATTTTTTCCCGATGTCCAGTTTTGCCTATGAGAAAGCTAATTCCCAAAGTATTCTCTCATTTACATCTCCTTACCTTGTGTGCACACGTGTGTATGCACAGGGAGAACAGAGGTCCACTTCAGGTGTCATCATTTCTCAGGACTTTTCGGAAGCAGCATCTCTCACTAAACTAGAGCACCAACCAGGTAGGGTAACCTGGCTCACCAGCCAATAAGCCCCAGGGATCTGCCTGACTCTGCCTCCCAGCACTCGAAAGCACACACCACCATGGCTGGCTTGTTTGTTGTTTTGTTTTACAAGACAGGATTTCTCTGTGTAGCCCTAGCTGTCCTGGAACTCTCTCTGTAGACCAGGCTGGCCTCAAACTCACCGAGATCCACCTGCCTTTGTGTGCACCACCACTGCCTGGCTCGCAGCTGCTGACTTGTTAGTGGGTGCTTAAGTCAGGACTTCCTGTTGGCATAACAAGCCCTTTACCACTTGAGCTACTTCCCAGTTTTATCCATGTGTCTACTGATTCTACTTTCTAAGCAAGTATCTCAACCTTACCTAACAACCTTTCCACTGCACTTATATTTATAGTAGCGTTTCTCTTATTCTGTGTTTATGAATTTCTAATTCTTGTCCTGTGGATTAGTAATTTTCCTTTAAGCAGTTTTCGCTTACATGGTTTTTAGACCGTGAGAGATTTTATTCAAGTGTCCAGTAATACTTAATAATCTATTTGTACTTAAGAATGATGTATTTAAAAGATGGTCAAAAGTTTGTCAAACACTGGACTTCACTGTAGGGAGTTCTGCCTGAATGATTTCTTTTGTGAAACATGACTAAAGGAACCATAATCTTCCTTTTGGGCAGGTTAGTTTGCCCGAAAGGAAACTCCCATTCTCTTTTCTGGGAATTGGAATAGATGTCCGGTATCTAGGAGAACTACAATGACTGGCTCGACTATTGAACTTATTTTCACTATATTTCCAAAAGTTTATTGATGAATAGATAGAGCAAAGGGGAGGAGAGATGAAGATAAGAAGGGTGAACAGGCAGGGGGATGGTGGCACACGCCTTTAATCCCAGCACTCGGGAGGCAGAG
>NW_004949096.1:193444-221583 GCF_000317375.1 Microtus ochrogaster | reverse complement strand
AGGAGGGAAAGAAAAGGGATGAAGGGAAAGAGGGCAGAAAGTGGAGAGAAAGGAGAGGAGAGGAGCAGAGAGAAGAATTAATTTACAATAGTTGCCATTTCTGCTAGCGACATGATCAATTTCAGGTCACTAATATTTTGATAACCAGTTTTCCAACTATAAGGAGCCCCAACATACTATTAGATTCCTTTCAACCTCAGCTCTCTCTCAAACTCTAAGCATACACCTCCAAGTCTATAGCAAATAGGAGAGAACCAGTGGGGTGGGAGGAGGAATGTGGGGTTGCAATAGAGTCTTACACACTAACTACACATCCCACTTCAAAAACAAAGGATTTCTGGGTTTAGTTTTGTTTGTTTGGTGGTGCAGAGATACAATCCAGTGTCTCACTGTCTTAGGCTTTCTATTTCTGTGAGAAAACACTATAACCAAAGCCTACTTGGGGAAAAAACGGTTTATTTTATCTTATAGTTCCCTATCAAAAACCATCATCAAGGGAAGTCGGGGCAAGAGCTCAAACAGGACAGGAACCTGGAGGTAGGAGCTGATGCAGAGGCCATGGAGGATGCTGTTTTCTGGCTGGCTCCCCATGGCTTGTGCAGCCCACTTTCTTATAGCATCCAGGAGCACCATTCCAGGGAGAGACACTTTCCACAGCGATCTGGTTCCTCCCACATCAATCAATTAAGAAAATGCACTACAGGCTTGCCCACAGGCCAGTCTAGTGGAGGCATTTTCTCAGCTGAGCTTCCCTTGTCCAAAATGACTCTAGCTTATATCAAGCTGAGATAAAACTCACAGTGCCAGGCAAGGATCCTATAACTCAACCACATCCCAGGCCTCATTTCCACGATTTTGAATTGGCTTTCTTTTTTCTGTTTCTGATAATTATACACATAGTTCACTTTTAAAACTTAGCCTTTTGTGTTCCTTCTGTCATTTTCATGTCCTTGTGGATTTATTACCATTTTATAATAGTTTCACAAGGCGGCAGAAATGAATGTAGGTTTAATTAATCATCTTTAGCTGGGAGCCCTAGCCAGGTAGTTTTTGAGTTGAAAATAGCCCAAGTTTATTCACTCATTTAATAGCACTTCACAAGGTCCACAGCACGCTTGACACTCTCATGCGCTGATGATCCTGCTGTTACATTGCTGCTGTCTTCATGGACATATTTATCATGAACATAAACTTGTGCATATTACAAACATACATGAAAATTTGTTGTTATTCCAACTGAATTAGCAAATCTGAAAAACATCTGTGAAAAAAGGATATTGTCAGAGGTCAAACTGAAATCATTCACTAAATGCTTTAACCTTCAATAAGCAGTAAATTGCTCTAGTTAATACAGTAATAACATAACAACCACAGGAGTAAAATATGAAAATTACTCTTAATAGTATTATAAAAATATAACTACCGCTGAGTAGTACTCTAATATGTATATATTCCACACTTTCTTCATCCATTCTTCCATTGAAGGGCATCTCGGCTGTTTCCAGGTTCTGGCTATTACAAATAATACTGCTATGAACATAGTAGAACAAATGCTCTTGTCGTTTGATAGGGCATCTCTTGGGTATATTCCCAGGAGTGGTATTGCTGGGTCCAGGGGTAGGTTGATCCTGAATTTTCTGAGAAACCGAAACACTGATTTCCAAAGTGGTTGCACAAGATTGCATTCCCACCAGCAATGGATGAGGGTACCCCTTCCTCCACAGCCTCTCCAGCAAAGGCTATCATTGGAGTTTTTTATTTTAGCCATTCTGACAGGTGTAAGATGATATCTCAAAGTTGTTTTGATTTGCATTTCCCTGATTGCTAGGGAGGTTGAGCATGACCTTAAGTGTCTTTTGGCCATTTGTACTTCTGTTGAGAATTCTCCACGAGGGGTGCACCCACCCACTGAGACAGTGGAGCTGATCTACTGGGAGCTCACCAAGGCCAGCTGGACTGTGACTGAAAAAGCATGGGATAAAACCGGACTCTCTGAACATGGCGAACAATGAGGGCTGATGAGAAGCCAAGGACAATGGCAAGGGGTTTTGATCCTACTTAATGTGCTGGCTTTGTGGGCGCCTAGCCAGTTTGGATGTTCACCTTCCAAGATATGGATGGAGGGGGGAGGACCTAAGATTTACCACAGGGCAGGGCACCCTGACTGCTCTTTGGACTGAAGAGGGAGGGGGAGAGGAGTGCGGGGAGGGGGAGAAGGGTGGGAGGAGGGGGAGGGAAATGGGAGGCTGGGAGGAGGAGGAAACTTGTTTTTTTTTTCTTTTCTCAATAAAAAAAAAGAAAAAAATTTAAGTGAAAGATGATATGATGAGAAGCAAAAAAAATATAACTAAAGTTATAACTAGAATTTAGGTATCTATGGTCTTTCTAAATTTACTGCTAAAAATATAAGAGGGATGATAGTCTAGCTGCAGAGCACTGAAAACCAGTTGGCCATTAGCAAGAGCAACGATCCCTTTTAGTGCATGTGGAATTAGAATGCTCCTCAGGAAAACCCTGGCCGTATCTAAGCAATGTGATCCTTAGCAACAGCTCAGCATTAATATTTTGTTATGCTATATATCAGGGGTTCTTAGACATCAGTCTGCAGCTAAGCACTGATCCATGACAAACTTCTCTAGTCCATGGCCAGATGTGATTACATGACTTTTCTTATCCTTTTTCTGTCCTTTATCCTGAGATTATCTTTAAAATACATATATTTTAAAATGTTCTGTTTTATAAGATTATGGTGATAGTGGAGGATAATGTTTGCATTCTTAGCAGGCTACTTGACAATATTTTGAAATGTACTATAAGATATTATATAATTTTCTATTTAATATCAAGAGACAGGTAATAATTGTAATAATTAAAAAGAAAGGCATTTGAATATTCAACATATTTAAAAGATCCTAGGGCCATACTTGCAGACTTGGTTAGTAGTTCAAAGCAATGAACACTATAGATACCACAAAATTTTAGTACAATTTTCATACAACTGATTTAACAAACTTGCTTAGTTTATTTTATATCACTGTGAAAAATATTATGACCAAAGGTGATTTGAGAAGCTAAGGGTTTATTTGGTTCACAAGGAGATTCTATCGTCAAGGGAAGTCAGGCCAGGAACTTGGAGGCAGGAACTGAAGGCAGGAACTACAGCAGAGACCATGGAGGGCACTGCTTGCTCTCCACTCTGTATGACTTGCTATTGGTTTTCTAATACAAACCAGGACTACTAACCAGAGATGGCACCAATTATAGTAAGCTGACCCCCTCCATCAACACAGAAATATTTATAGGCTAATCCCATGGAGGCAATTCCTCAACTGCTGCTCTCTTCCCAGTGTACTTTAGTTTATATCAAGTGGACAGAAACTAACTGGAACACAAACTTAACAGCTCTCATGCTTCTAGGAAAATATGTTGAGCACATAACACAGAAATAGTACTGGATTGGGACCAGGACAAGGTTGTAGTACTGCTTTTTCTACAATTTATAAGGTCCCAAACAAAACTGCTTATATTTTCTGGATCTCTGCTCCATCACAGAATAAACTAGCTAACATCTAATACTTGGATCACCCCAGAAACTATGGTTCAATTCTTTTACATGGATTACCAGATGACCTTGTAACAACTACTCATAATGAACTTGAGTCAGACATGGTGCTTACATGCCTACAACATCAGCATTCCGTAGGCTGTGGTAAACCTGGGCTACAGAGTGATACCATATCTCCCCAAAATAAATCATATGCTATTGGGAAAAGGTGTGAAGAGACTCTTGCTTATAAAGGTTGTTTTCTACTAGTCTTTTATAAGAATGGGTGAAGAGGTTAAGGGAATGAATATCTTGATTCTACTGGTCCACTCTCTCCCTCTGTAACTTTGACATTTTAATTCCTATATAACTGAAGGCAGGCAGAACCCTTTACATGATAAGCCATAGGGCAGCAATGGTGAGATAAATTGCTTTGCTCTGCTCAAGTTTAGTTCTATTCAACGACGAGGGACTAAAAAAATTTGTGTGGCTTGGTACAAAACAAAAAGGCAGAGGAAACAAGCTATTAGAGGTATTAAATATGTAAATTTTCCTTTATCTCTCTCTCTGCCATAGGACGCTTCATTTTCTATTTAAGGGCATGGTTCTCTGGACCAGGAAAAAAAAATCACAGCACAATTGAAGTCCCACACAGCTGCCTAAAAGCTTCATGACAACTCAGCATGAACAAGAGTCACTACCTTCTGGGCCCCACTTCTTCCTGCCACTTGCTTCACCATGTATCACATTCTAGCCAGAAAAGGAAGTGATCTTTCCTTTCCGTGGGCCCTCTATATAAACCCAGGGCAGAGGGTAACTGGCAAGATCAGAGTGCTAGGCAGGGATACATTCAGCACTGGACTGGATACTCATTGCCCATGCCAAGGTGCTGCCAACCTGAAACAAGAAGAGCTGCTGCCATGCCTCTCCACAGAGTGCTGAAAGGTACGTGTACCCACAACAAACCTCTCCTACTGCACCTATGCATCCACTAAAAAGTAAGATTTCCCCAAACAAATGAAGAGATGCAGAGTGGGTGGTTAGGCAAGGGACCAGGGCACTAGAAGGCAGAAGAACCAGCAGCCAAGAACCAAGACTGAGAGGCAACAGAAACAAGAAAATGCCTGTTGAGGCTCCAAGTCTCCAGCACATATTTCCATAACTTAACTTACAAAACATAAATTCAAAAGATAAAAATTCATTAAAAACTTCAAGACATTGAGAACAAAATTAAACAGAAGGAATACATTTACTTCTCACTACAAATCCCTGTGTAACCACTCTAGTTACTCACTCGAAGTTAGCCCTAATTCTCTATGATGACTGTCCCTGCATGGGAGATGGCTATAGTTGTCATGGAACATGTTCCAATTTATTTGCTTTGCTGCCTTCAAAGGGGCTTAAAAAGCATGGATTGGTTATCCTATCTGAACATGCCCCATCTCCTTATGAGATAATGGAGTGGCCATTCCATCACTTGGCATAGTCAAACCCAGCCATGTTCCTGCCCCTTCACTCACTCCCATGTTCCTTCATGTTGAGTCCAGAATCAACGAAGTTCTCTTGTTCACCTTTCCAAGGCCACTTTTTACTGGAACACAATACATTTCTTAAACATAGTTTACTCCTAACACTTTGAAAAGTCTTTTAAATTTCTAGATTAGACCTGAGCATCATTCTTATTCTTGGTAGATTTCTATATGAACTGACTTCTCTTCACTCTACTAGCAACATCAGAGGGACTCCCCATTATCTATGTTACCTCAGCACCCAGTCATGGAGTAAGGTAGCATCCCCCTTCATTCATTGTCTTACAATGAATCTACCTTGTAGACACCTTATTTAGCTGGATCTTCCCCCAAAGAGGGAGGCAAGAGAGAAGCCTCTCCTTTTGGAGTGTGAAGTCCAATCATTACCTATTCTGAAGATGATGGTAGTTTGATCATATTCTTTATGAAGATAGGCCTCCAAATCCTGACACTTTTTTTAAAATGTGACTGACACTTTTTTCTTTTCAACCTTCAATTTTGACCTTGGCCACAACTCTAAAACATAAAAAATTTCCACTGATTCCATTACAAAGTCATATACTAGTTGGGCATGATGGCACACACCTTTAATCCTAGCACTAAAACCAGAGGCAGGTGGATCTCTGTGACCTTGAGACCAATCTTGTCTACAAAAAGTTCTAGGACAGTCAACATTATATTAGAGAGACCCTGTATCAAAAAATTCAAGTCAGATATTTGATAAAACTTAACAATTAAATAGTTACTTAAATGTTAAAAATATATTTATTACTTTAGATATTGATGCTGAAAACTGATGAAGGAATCTAGTATTTTACCTTTTTAAATCAAATGGTAGAACAAGATACCTAAATGCAACTAAATATGGGAAGCTTATTAGATAGAAATATATTTAAACAATATATACATAACCTGATTATTTTCCCTTAGCACCTTCAATTCTTCATTAATTTCAATATTAGCTTGAGTTTGTTGCTGAAGTAATTGTTGCATGTGTTGAAAAGAAATGATGATATCCTTCAAAAACATAAAAATATATGATGTTTCTAAGTTCATTCTCCAGATACATTTCTAGTTTTTTTGTTTGTTTATTTGGGATTTTTGTTTTGTTTTGTTTCGAAACAGGGTTTTGTCGCAAGCCGCCTTTTTGGGGTGACTTCTGCTGCAATTCTAGCCATGGTGTGTTAGTATGTTCCAGGGTAGGGGTGTGAGGATTAGAAACATTAGGTAGGAGAAACAGAGATAAGAGAGAAACACATAGACACAGGATAGTACCGGGAGAGCAACTCAGCAAATGCTGAATACTGAATGTTGAATTTTGAGTTCTGATTTCACTAGCATTTATTTTTCATACACTTTTATGCCCCAATACAAATGGGGAAACGATGGCAAAAGACTTCTTGAACATGATTCAAAGGAAAAGCAGAACAGTTATTTGTTTCAATACTTGAGACATCAAGCCATTAATTTCTGAGTAAAGCATTTGATATCTGGCACAGTGAACACAGCCTAGATAAAGTATCCTGAAGGCAGCTACTCCCAAAGTTAAACCTCCTGTTTTATAAGGAGCAGAAGCATACTTGAATTCTCTGATCTTTGGTCAAGTGGAGCAAGCAGATCTACCTCTATAGGCCATCTTAATGTCCAAAACACCAAGTAACCAGACCCTAGGTCAGGATCTCTTGTTTGTAGCCACATCTGTTGTCAACAACTTTGAAAGAGCAAAGATAAGCTCAAACTCTCTGACCTTCAGTTAAGGTAAAATGGGCTCACATTTTTGGGTTTCTGTTACAGGGTTTCTCGGTGTAACAGAGCCCTGGCTGTCTCAGAACTTGCTTTATAGACCAGGCTGGCCTCAAACTCACAGAGATCCTCCTGTCTCTGCCTCCCCAGTGCTCGGGCTAAAGGTGTGCATTACCAACACCTGGCACGTTTCTAGTTTTTAAGCTATTATTGTTTCAGCTTAAGTTTGATATTTTATATTAAAATGATAGCACTTCTCTGATTTATTATCTAAAATAATTAGTTATACAAATTTTTATCAAGTATTATTTCTAAAAGTCCCTTAGCTTGTAAAATAAATTTCTGAAATGTGCCAGAGTCTATGGTATTACTGAATAAGATAAAGAATCTAAAAATGAAATAAACATGTTGCCTTGATCACCTAGAGATATAGAAATATATCTCTATTAAAATGAATTATAATATTATAAAATGTTTATGTAGAGTAGGGTATCACCAATCAAATGAAGGTAAAGCAAGAAAAAGAAAAGATAAAACAAAAGAAAGGGGGCTGGAGAGAAAGCACAGCATTTGGAGCACTTGTTGCTTTTGTAGAGGTCCCAGGTTCAATTTCTAGCACCCTCATGGTGGTCACAACCATCTGTATCTCCAGTTCCAGGGGATCCAATGCCCTCTTCTGGTCTCTGTATACATTAGGCATGCACATGGTGCACATATGCATATGCAGTAAAACATTCATATACATAAGATAAATCTAAAAAATTTAAAATAACTTTAGTTTTTCCAAGCTATTCTTTAAACATAAGAATAAACTGAGATAAGAGGAAATTGTTCTAAAATCACACATGGTATGTTAATATATTTTCAGTAATTATTTGCTAAGATATTACTAACAAATAATAAAGCTACTTCTGAAAAATGGAAATTTAGCTAGGAAATATGTGGCTGATGCCTATAATCTTAGCACCTGGAAGGTTGTGATAGGATAGGAGGATTTGAGTTTGAGGCCAGCATGGTCTACATATTCCAGGCTATCCTATACCACAGAGTGAGACCCTGACATAAAAAATGGCCCAGCAATTAAGAGTGCCTGCTGCACAATCATGAGGGTCAGGCTTGGTCTCCAGCATTCACTTAACAAGCCAGGCGTCCCATAAGCATCTGTAACTCCAGCTCAGGGGAACTAAAAAGTTCTGGTCTCTGCATATACAGATGTGTGTACACACATGTGAGCACATACTAAGACACATATACACACAAAAATAGATCTAAAGGCACAGGCCTTTAACCCCAGGAGGCAGAAGCAGGTGGATTTCTGTGAGTTCAAAGTCAAACCTGATCTACATTGCCAAGTAAGTCCAAGACAACTAGGGCTACCTAGTGAAAACCTGTCTCAAAGAAAGGAAGGAAGGAAGAAGGAAGGAAGGAAGGAAGGAAGGAAGGAAGGAAGGAAGGAAGGAAGAAAGGAAGGAAGGCTTTTTTAACAAAAAGTAGCAGTATACATTCGACTGGTTAAACACATTCAGACATGCACACTCAGTACATGTTAGCTGAATCCCTACTTCACAGCTAGGCAAATATCATCTCACATCTACTTCTCACCTTACTACTGGTTCTGAAAATATTAACTAACTTCCAAAATATATAAGTAGTGCTTACCTGTTTTTCTTCTTGAATATGGGTAATCTCTTCATTAATTTTCTTATTTAATTCCAATTCCTTTAAAGTTGAAGAATTTTAAAGTTATGATGTAAAATTCAGTACATTCTATATTTGATTCAGCACCCATGTTTGTGTTTGAGACACAGGCTCCAGTGAATTAAGAAGCCTAATATAGTCTAGTAAAAACATAAGCATTAAAACTATAAAATTTCCCATCTTAGACGTGACTTAGAGAGACACCACTGTGCCATAAAATCACTGAAGCTGTATCTGAGTGGGATGAAATTTGTTATAGCCTAGTTTTGTTCTAGATTTACTAATGACAAAAAAGTTAAATAATTTTGTTTTTGTTTCTGGTTTTTGTTTTTTCAAGATAGGGTTTCTCTGTGTAACTGTCCTGACTGTCCTGGAACTCACTTGGTAGACCAGGCTAGCCTCAGACTCACTGAGATCATTCTGTCTCTGCCTCCCAAGTGCTGGGATTAAAGTAAAAATTCAATAATTTAAAAAAGATTCATACTTTAATTTTTAATTTACATAGAAGAAATATTTCATGCAATAATCCTACAGTTCTCATACTTTTAGTAAGATTTAATTTTATAAACTTGAGTAAATTTAATCAAATACCATGCTGAGTCGTTCTTGAAGCTCTTCATATTTTTGTTCTTTAATGATCAGATCTATACTTTCTTCTTCCATCTTATGCTGACATGTGACCTTGGACTTAATCAACTCTGAAGCTACTCTTTTTAGTTCCTTAACATAACAAACAAAAAGGAAATTCAGTATATATTTTACCAAAGCAAGATGTTTTCGTGATAGTGTCCAAATCTTTAAAATTATACTTCATTTAATAACAGAATATTTTATATATAAATTTTATTAAAGTTCTTCTTTGACAATGTATATAGAACACATCTGGTTACTCTCTCACACACTCCATCTTCCCTCCCACCTCTATCAAACCTCTTCTCCTTAAAAGTCTCTTCTTCACATTCATATCTTTCTGTCTTATGACACACTGACTTTTAACTTGTCAGTTTGTGTGTCCATGGGCTTTAAACTATACAGTGGAGCCTGGTGAGCTCATTTGTGGGTTCACAAATGAAGATATTGACTGCCTCTCTCTCTCTGAGATTCCATCAGTAGTCAATACTTTAGACAGGATGGGGTATGATCACACAAATCCCTTCCTGAGCCAAGATTGAAGACAACAGGCTTAGTCTTTCACAGGCCCAGTACAGGCAACTACAGTTGCTAAGATCATGACTTCAAGAGCTAAGCTGTGCCAAGAGGATCGTATTGTACAACGCTTCTCTCTTATCTTCTAATTCTTACATTCTTTCCACCCCCTCATCCACAATGTTTCCTGAGCCTTAAAGAAAATAGTATAACTGTCCTACTTAGGGCTAAGCCTTCAACCATCACTTAGTCTCAGCATCTGGAGCAGTGTGAGTCTGTACATGTAATGGCAGTTTTCAGCAAAGTGACACTTCTCTGAAGCCGGGGCATAGCATTTGTTGGGTCTATCCCATGAATTGATCACCTGGTGGAAAGGATCCCAAGATGGATCCATCAAGGGCCTTTATGGGAAGAAGTTATCGAAAGGCAGAAGCTGACAAATGACTGTGTACCAAGGAACCCTCGCCTTCACAGATGAGTTAAGAAGCCAATAGAGAAGGTGGAAAAGGACAGCCAACTGAAGCTCAAATAGATGCTATAAGAAACAGGGGTGCAACCAGAACTGGGGGCCGCAGTGCTACATGCCTCAGCCTCATACAATTATATCTTAAGTCCCCACCCAAAAAACCAGGAAAATTAGTCTTAGTTCATACACCACTTTTGAGTATGCAGAAAAGACTGTTAAAGTAACTATGTGGATCAAGCAGTAGGCCTTTCCTTAGAAAAACAGGTAGGCAAATTACTGTCAGTTAAAATAAGAACTCTCCTCTTCCCAGGGAGGTAGAAGAGACATAGATGAGATGTCCTGGGTAAACTGCGAGCAGTGGAGGTAGAGGGGAGGAGATGGGGGATGGGAACATGAAGGATCAGGATGTTTGAGTTGTGGGTGGGACAGAGGAGGAGAGCAGGAAAGAGATGTCTTGATAGAGTGGGCCATTTGGGGATTTGAGAGAAACTTGGTGCCAGGGAAACTCCCAGGAATGCACAAGGATGACTCCTGCTAAGATTCCTAGCAATAGCGGGGAGGGTGCCTGAGCTGGCCTTCTCCTGTAATCAGACTGGTGACTAACCTGATTGTCATCACAGAACCTTCATCCAGTAACTGGTGAAAGCAGATGTAGAGATCTATAGCCAAGAATTGGGCCAAACTCCAAGAGTCCAGTTGAAGAGAGGGAAGAGGGATTATATGAGCAAGGGGTGTCAAGACCATGATGGAGAAACACACAGAGACAGTTCACCTGAGCTTGTGGGAGCTCATGAACTCTGGACCTGCATGGGACCAATCTAGGCCCTCGGCATTTGGGTGACATTTGTGTATCTTGGTCTTTTGTAGGGCCCCTAGCAGTGGGGCCAGAACCTGACTCATGAGCTGGCTCTTTGGAACTTATTCCATGGTGGGATGTCTTGCCCAGCCTTGATGCAAGGGGGAGGAGCCTGGTCCTGCCTCAACTTGATATATCATGCATTGACTCCCAGGGGAGGACTTATCCCTTCTGAATGGAGACTGAGGAGAAGTGGATGGGGAGAAGGGAGGTGGGGCGAGGGAGCAGGAGGAGAGGAAAGAGGGATAATTGCAGTTGGTATGTAAAATTAACTAATTAGTTAATTACTTTTTTAAAAAAAAAAAGACATGGATTAGGGAGATGTGTGAAATGAAAGCATACCCTCCATTTATCCAGCTTTACTTACTTGCCATGTTCTTTGCACACTGCTCTCTGCCCTGCATCACTGATCTCTATGAGAACAGAAAATCCTCTGCCTCTGGAGGCTGAAGGGTTAGATCTGCAGGAGATACCTGTGTAGTAGCTCCCTCCCTACAGACCACAATCTAGTCAGGCCCTACATCTTCAGGAACTCACAGCTCAATCTTCTTTGTTGTAGCCTACAGTTTTCTCCAAGTCCTGCTGCTCCACTCCCTGTCCCTTCAGGTGTGACAGTGGTTGTCACTTCCCCTCCACTTTTACCTGTAGGATGCTTCACCACTCCTTGTTTGTTCTCTGAGCTCTGTCAAAAATTACACAAACATTCTCCCCATTAAACTCTTTCATCACCAACGCCAATGTGCCATCTGCTTCCTGCTCCAGCTCCATTTAACACAAGTAAACTTTTAAAAGCACATTTAAGGATAAGAGAGGTAAAGGAATAGAAAAGCAAGAAGCAGAGAAAACTAGGAACAATATTGAATATATAAATGGTGGAAGAAAGGAGGAGGGGAAGGAATATAGTTTCATGGCTTGAGATTGCATTTTATGTTGGGATCCAGTGTCAGCTGTGACCCTAAATTAATTTCTCTCGACCAGACCCCAACATAAACTATCTCTCTTTGGACCAGCGTGGAGGAGTGGGAATAAAGACACAACTCACATGGCTTTATTGGGAGGGAGATTCTCAGAGATCCCTCATAATATCCTGAGTTGACATGCTGAAGAATGGCACCTGAACAGGGACCTGAGAAAACCGTGGAGATTGTGGAATACCACTGCACACAAAGAACAGGCCTGTCTTCACAGACCACCCGACCATGAGTCAGATTCGGAGGTTTTGACACACAGCGGCGCAAGGTAAGATTATACCATGGGACAAGCATTCGGTAAACAGGATTTGTTTATTCACGGACTCAAGGAGTCCCTCAAGAAAGGAGGAGTAAGGGTGAAGAAAGGAGGAGTAAGGGTGAAATAAGGGTGAAACCCATGCAGCTACACCCGCCAGAGCTTGCAGCCTGGCAGACAGGCAGACAGAGCCTGTGTCGTACCCCCTGATTTGCGGCACAGCTTCAACCAGAAGCTGAAAGGCAGGTGTGCAGAAAAGGAAACTAGCCCAGGGAACTGCAGCTTCAGGACAATAAAAAATTAACTAGCAGGTTAAATATGCTTCTTTTTCATTTCACAATTTTGCTTCTTTGTCAAAAATCTGCTGTTTGTAGGCATGTGAATTTGTATCCAAGGTGGATTGATTTCAATACTGTGGTTCTGAAGTGAAGTTTTAAAGTAAAAAATTGTGATGCATTCAGAGGTTCCTTGATTGTACAGGATTTTAATATTGTTTAGGCTATCCTGAGTTTTTATCTCTCTCTTATAAAGTTGAGGATTGTTCTTTCGAGGTCTGTGAAGAATTTTGCTATAATTTTAATGAACATTTGCATTGAATCTGTAAATTGATTTCAGTAAGATTGTCATTTTTGCTATGTTGGTTCTACCGTCACAAGAGAATAGATCTCTCCATTTTCTGATGTCTTAAATTTCTTTCTTAAAATATTTAAAGTTCTTATCATACAGATTTTTCCATTTGTGTGGTCAGAGTTACTCCAAGATATTTTATGGTATTTATGGCTATTTAAAAGGATGATGTCTCTCATTTATCATATGTGCAGACGAGGTGCATTTTGGGTTGTTTTCAGGTTCTGGCTATGATAAAGTAATTCTGCTGTAAACATATTTGAACATATATCCTTATGGTATGGTTGAGCATCTTTTGTATATAGGCCCAAAAGGGGAATTGCTGAGTCTTAAGGTAGATGGTTGCCTAATTTTGAGAAATCACCATACTAGAATCCAAAGCGGCTGTACCAGTTTGCACTTCTACCAGCAGTGGAGGAGTTTTTTTTCTTTACCCCACACTATCTTAAGCATAAATTGTCATAGGTGTTTTTAATCTTGGTCATTCTTACAGGGATAAGATAAAATCTCAGAGTTTTGATTTGCATTTTTCTAATGCTTAAGGATGTTGTGTTTGAGCATTTTTTGAGTGTCTTTCAGTCATCTTAAATTCATCTATTGAGAGTTTTCAGCTTAGGTCTGTAACATAAATTTTGATTGATTATTTGTTCTTTTGATAACTAATTTCCTGAGTTCTTTGTATGTTTTTGAAATGGATTAGTGATAAGTAAAGATATTTTCCCACTCTATAGACTGATATTATATCTTGTTGACTATGTACTTTGCTATACAGAAGCGTCTCAGTTCAGGAGATCTGATTCTTTCTCTCAGTGTCTGTGCCACTGAGGCTGTGTTTGAGATATGCCAAAGTGTACTCTTAATTTTTTCTTCTGTGAAGTTCAGTGTGGATGGTTTTATGTTGAGGTCTTTGATTCATTTAAACTTGAGTTTTATGCATAGAAATAAATATAAATCTATTTTCATTCTTCTACATGTTGATGTCTAATTAGGCCAGCACCATTAGTTAAATGTGGTTTCTTTTTCCATTTTCCTATCAGCTAGGCAGATAGGAAACATAAGAAGAGGATAGCTTACAAACTTTTAATGAGATATACAATGGTTAAGGCCTTGGTTACAATATTATAAAAAATCTTGAGATAAAAGTAAAATTCTTAAAAAAAAAAACAATGAGCCAATTTTCAGTAAAGAGCTTATAGAAGCTGCCAAACAGGTACTCAAGCAGGTAAAGTATAAATCAACACGTAGATATACAATAATCAACAAGTACAGTATATTAATTATGATTCTGCTATAAGTATGTATTAAGTACAAAACTTATTCTACAGCAGTTTTATGAAAAAACAAAATGCTTTTATTGTTGCAGCTTCCCATTTTTGCCAGTTAAGATATTAAACTCTTAATTTAAAGGAGTAGCTTGTCTAATACAGAAGAGCAGGATAAAATCTAGGAGATCGTTTAACAGAAAATTGAATATGATCAATGTTTCTTATACTAAGCAATAGATTAATTGATAATTTTAAGATGGTGAGTCTTGAACAACTGTATTTACTCAATTTAAGGGCCAGAGTAATAATCTTTCCCAGATGATCATTGCTGCAATTTGCACAACTATATTTTGCTAATGTTATAGCTAAAGATCCCTTAATGGATGTTATGCTGAATTTTACAATTTTACAAATTTTTCCAATGGAAGAACTGCATATATGATTACTAATGAAAAGGAACTGTGTAGCGTGATATGGCTCCTTGAAAACAACTTATAAATGTTGCAGACATATCTACTGCAAACAGATCTGGCATAATGGCACCAAGGTGACCTTTGCTAAGGCAAGGTGAAAAATAGCCCTTGCAATGAATTATGAAAAGACCCGACCTATATTAATTTGGGGTTGAGGATGTGTTTATGTTCTTTTTTCACAGAAAGAAAATAAAAGCTGGATGAGATGACTGCATATACAGTAAAGGAGTGGTAGACCGGATGACATCCCATAGAGGAGTTGGAGAAGAGTCCATGATCCAGTCTTCCCAGCCCCCACAAAGAGGTGGGCTTGATCACAGGATCTGCTACCACCACTCTACACTGCAGGGTGCCATGCTGCTCTGAGGGACAGATGTTGAGCTGCTTCCAGACACTTGGGACACACACATAGACCCAGAGGCCCTGCTGAGATGACCTGACTGCAATGAAATTAAAATTTATCCTGACAAGAAAATATGGCTCCAAGACACAAAGCCCAAAAAGTATCTCTCTCCATTAATCTCTTTTCTTCACAGAGATCAGCAGTCAATGATGAGTTTGAAGCTTCTTCTCCCCTGATGCCTAAGACAGGAACTTGCATATATGAATGCCTGTTCCAGACACTGGAAAATTTGGATAAATGAAGATGTCTTTGCCCAAGCCAGGCATGATCATATGTCCTGTTGCAGAAGCACAGGTTTTATTAAAACTAATAAGAAAGAGTGGATTGTATGCTCATATTTCTATATGGTATGGCTGCCAGGCTCCAAAGCCATAGGCCACACCTGAGATAGTCATGTAAAACCTTCCAGACAGGCTATCACTAACCTAACAAAAGGTCAGGATGTTGTTTTGCTTCTTTCTTTGTAATTTGGAGGATGCCTAAAAAGAAATACTAATTCAGCCTATGTGACAGCTAGCATACAGGCCTGGAAAACGTAATAGCAAGCACAGGTCGTTGTGGAAGTGACTAAAAGCCATTCACCTGGTTATCTAGGAAACAGAATGTTAATGTATTTATCCCTCAGTTTACGTTTTGGTATAAAGACTGTTTGGAGAATAAACGAGAGGAATTCTTCAGCATGTGAACTCAGGATATTATGAGGGATCTCTGAGAATCTCCCTCTTGATAAAGCCATGTGAGTTGTGTCTTTATTCCCGCACTTCCACGCCAGGCCACAGAGAGATAGTTTATGTTGGGGTCTGGTCCAGAGAAAGAATTTGTGGTCTGGGCTAGCACCGGACCCTGACAGGATTTGGCAGGTAAAGGAGAAGAACTGAGTTAAACATTCTTTCTACATCTACTAAGTAGTTACTGTGTGTCAAGTGCCAACAGGTGCTCCCTTAAGCTTGCAGCTGAGTAAATTGGTTTGTTTAAAAGAGAACAGAACACTGGCTAACTGATATATTATACATGAAAACCAACATGAGATGACAAGTGTGAGGTAGGTCAAAAATGCAGGGAAATGACAGGATGATGGGAAAAGAAAAAACCCTCATCCAGGATTCTGACAAGCCTCTTGTCAGTTGAAACCAAGAATTCCAACATGATTAATGTTTGCTTATGGCTTTTCTCCTTTCCCAGCTACAAGCTTCCAGGAATTTCAATAGAAACCCCCATTTATAGTAAAAAAGACATGTCCTAAACTTGTGTGCAGCTTTAGGAGCTCCCAGCTTTCTTTATCAGATATAATCCAACCAAGTCCTCTCTGGAGTCCCCCATAATCTTATTTATCAAAAAAGAACGTCAAGCAAGCTTTTAAGATGTAACCTGAGAGCCAGCAAAACTATATATATGGCTAATGCTGAAACACTGAATTGAGAAGCCCATACCCACACTTGGGCATGTCATTATTTTCTTTCTGGAGACCCTCCCCACCCCGTTTAAAATATGTATTTAAAATGATCTTGAATAAACTGTAATTCTTTTATAGGTCCCTAAAAGAAATCACCAATCCTGACCCATAGACATTAAACTCTTCTAAGATATGTTCCTTTTACATTTTTTTCAAAGTATAAAAGATAACATATGATAAATTCCCCAGAGCGGAGGTTTCGGTAATCCAGTGGTAATTTTTTGATTTTGAATAAACTGTGGCTCTTCTTTGAGAAGCCCAGAGTACTTGGGTATGCTTTTCCTGAGTCCATTTCTGCCTATTTTTAATAAACCCCAACTCATAGTGGCTCATCTTGAAATTTTTTTTTATGTGTTGAATCCAAGGGTCTGGTTTTACCTGAACTGAGATCTTTAAAAGATTAAGGGAACTTCTCAGGACCCTGCAGGCAAGAAATGAAGCTGTGTCTCTATTCCTGCTGCCTGTGGACAAAATAATATGAGACACTCTGAAAGAAGATGTGATAGACTGAAGAAAGAATAAAAACCATATCAATCAAAGGTGATTCCAGGGCAGCTAAGTAAGGTTAGAAGAAATGACAAGGGGATCATGAAACGAGAAAGGAACATAAAGATGAAAAGGAAATGGGAAGTCTGCTTTATTGTAGAAAAACATGGTATATGTATGAACCGTGTAAGAGAAGGGATAGAAAATGTTTGGACAGACACTTAAAGCCAAAAACAGAAATCACGAACCCTGATTCATAGCCGTTAATTAAAAAAAAAAAAAATGTTCCTCTTACTTTGCTTTTCAAAGTATAAAAGATGATAATTTCCCCAGAATGGAGTTTTAGCTAATCCAGTTATAACTCACTCTCAACAGCCATAGCACTCACAGGATGGTCCGTTTTCAGTTTTCAAACTTGCATTTGTTTGTTTGTCTCTTTCAGATATGCAAAAAAAGGTGAGGTGCAAACTCCGGTCTGTAGCTGGTTAGTTTAGATGTTACAATAAAGAACAAAGAGAGAGAACTTTCAGCAATTTAAAGTGAATGGCAGAAGAGCAAGGGTGGTACTTCAGGCCCTATTAAAGTACCAGTTCCTTGGGTGGCTGAGATAAGAAGACAGCAGGAGTCTGGGATTTAATACAAAATGCGGAGGAAGCCCAGAGAGGGTGAGAAGGAGGGAAAGAGGCAGGAAGAGGAGGGGGGTAGAGAAAGGAGGAGGGGCAGAAAGAGGAGAAAGGCAGTGGAGATGTTCTGAAACCTGGAGCTTAAGGCAAATGAGAAGCTGGAAACAGATGTGTTAAATCATCTTGTGGAGTTGACACTGAATTGAGAATACAAATTCACTGAAAGAAAAACTATAAAAAGAAAAGGAAAAAGAAAAACAGAGACCACATGGCCAAGTCTTGAAAGACTGGAAGGGGAAATAACCAGTGAGCCAGAGCAATCTTTTTTAGAATCTGAAAGGCCCTTTAAATAGGTCATTTTTGCACAAGTGCCATGAAATTCACTGAATAGCCTTTCTGTTCTCTCTCATCACTTCATTCTTGTTTATATGTCACATCTTAAACCATCAAATAATAAGGATATCCTCTATCACATAACAGAGAACACAAGTACTGAATATACATTACCAATAATTGGTCATATCTGTCTGTTGGATTATTTTTCCTTGGACTTGTAACAAGAGGTCAATTTTGATATTATATAGTAATATCTCATTCAGGAATATTATTTGTTTTGTTTCTTGAGACAGTCTCACTATGTTGTGCAGGCTGGCTTTAAACTTGCAGTCTTCCTGCCTCCCAAGTTCTGTGACTGTAAGTATGCACCATCACAGCCAGCTCTGGGTAGTCTATAAAAACAACAAAAAGTTTCCTCCAACTGCCTCTTGCTTACAAAATCTGTATCATATGCTCCTGCTCAAACCTCACAATAGCATGAGGGGAGATGGTGACTGGCCGAGACTGATCGTGTGCAGTGCAACAGCTGCTGACATCACCAAACCCATGACCAGAGTTAACATTGTGAACTCTGAGTTACATACAGTTTGTCCAGAATATTACAAATGTGTATAATAAAGTGTGGCAAGTGGAGATTTTTTGTTTATTATTTGATACTGAATAATCTACCCTTCTCGTAGGTCTCAGTTCCTCTCCCTGCAAAAAGTTGTTAGATCTGATTACAGCTTTCAAACTGTGCTCTGACAAGCCTCAGCAATGCTCTGCTGAGATTCTTATAAAAACTGGAACTAACAGGTACTGCTCAAGAGTTCTTCCAAGTTTCTCTTCAGGTTCACATGCTCAAGATTTATTTGTTTCAATACTGAGCTCCCACATCATAAAACATTCCACAGCTTTAAAAAAAAAGATGAAAACCAGCAGATTAGATGATCCTACTTCAACAAGGCCATACCTCCTCATGGTGCCATTCGCTATGAGCCAAGCACTCAAACACGTAAGTCTATGGGAGCCATAACTATTCAAACCACCACAGCCTTCAAAACCAATTTGGGATAGGAACTTGAAAAGATTGGGCTACAGAAACTTGAAAATGTTGCAAGTAGAGTTTAATGAATGGTTCCTATGGGAACTTAGATCATAAAACCGATGTAAATATGGAGGGCAAAAATCACACTCCTGAAGTTTCAGATGGGAACAAGACTCCATTCAGAATTGGACTAGATGCCATCTGCCTTGGCTATTTATTTATTTATTTATTTATTTATTTATTTATTTATTTATTTATTTATTTTCAGTGTGGCACAAGCTAGAATCCTTTAGAAAGAGGGAATCTCAGTTGAGAAAATGCCTCCATGAGACTGGCTTCAATTCAAGTCTGTAGGATATTGTCTTGATTAATAATTGATGTGGGAGGGCCCAGATCACTGGGGGTGGTGCACCTTTGGGCACACAACCCTGAGTTGTTTAAGAAGGTAGGTTGAGCAAGCCAGTAAGTAGTGTTTTTCCATGGCTGCTGCTTCAGTTCCTGCCTTGAGTTCCTGCCCTGACTTCCCTCAGTGTTGGAGTGTGAGCTATAAGTTGAAATAACCATTTCCTTACCATGCCTTCTGTCATGGTATTGATTATAACAACAGAAATGCTAAGATATCTGTGTTACATTATGATCAAGAACATATATACAATTTGTTCATGCCCCTAAGACTTTGCAAGAGATTGCTTAATTTTGACTCTAATTTCTCTCATTTGGTAGAGAAATACTTATTTTTTTTACATTTATTCACTGTGTGTGATGTCAGAGGACAATGTGGGTAAGTCCATTCTCTCCTTCCACTATGTGGCTATGAGTTTGATCCAGAGAGCAAAGTCAGGCTGTCAAGCTTAGTAGAAGCCCCTTTATCTGCTCAGCCATCTCATCAGCCCTGTACTGGGTTTTTCATTTTGCATTATGAGATGAGCATGAAAAGTCTGGAAGGAACGCAGGGTAGAATGTTTCCCACAGGCCCCTGTATGAAGGCTTGGCTGTCAGCTGATAAGCTTTAGGCAAACAGTAGGATCTGATGAGTATTCTTTCAGCATTCAAAATATGAACAGACTATTGGGAGGTAGCAGAATATGGAAGAGGAGCCTAGGTGGAGGAAGCTGGTCACTGTGGAGTGTTGCCTGAGGTTTTCTGTCCTGCCCAGTTCCCTCAGAATCACACAGAGGTCTATATTAATTATAAACTGATTGGCCTAGTATCTCAGGGTTTTTATTAACTCTTACAACTTATATTAGCCCATTATTCTTGTCTATGTTAGCCACGTGGCTCGGTACCATATTCAGTGAGGCAGTCACATCTGGCTTCTTCTGTGGCTTGGTCAGGACTACAGAGGAATGGGCTTCCTTCTTCCCAGAATTCTCCTTCTCTCATTGACCCACCTCTACTTCCTGTCTGGCTGTCCCACCTATACTTCCTGCCTGGCTATGACCAATCAGCATTTATTTAAAATATAATTGACAGAATACAGACAATGTCCCACACCAGAGGAGGGGTGTCCCTTGGCCCCTTCCTGTTAGCACACTCTCTATGCTCTGTCCCCATGAGGAAAGAAACGTCTCCACAGGATCTCTGCCATATGTTCTGCCTCACTGCAGGCCGAGAATCAGTGGAGCCATGGGATGTAAAGTGAAACCTATGAAACTGTGAGCCACAACAATCGTCCCTATGTTCTCGTCAGGTATTTGTCACAGTCATTGAAAGTGAAACACACTCCCATTTTGACAAATATATGATCTCTTGCAGCTAATGCAGCAACATGTGTGGATGAACAACATATGCTGCTATAATTATTTGTGGAATTCTTAAGATCATAGGCTCTAGGCCAAATTTTATATGCATTTCAATTATGGTTCTATTTTCATTGTATAAATTTAGGTAAGCCACTTAATCCATTTTATTTCCAATGTTCTCATCTACAAAATGCAGATAAGAAACTTGTGTTTGCTGAGCAACTACTTTGTGATATTCCTACTCTGTTGAGTAAGGGAATCTGTGATGGTCACAGATGCAGTACAATGCAGAATTGTTTCCTACTTGTAAGCTCTCTGACATCTTAATACAGGTCATGAATAATTAGGTATTACTTTTATTTATTTAAAGAATTAAGATTCATTCCCTCTGGCTAACAGTAGTGAATTCCCCTCTATAATAGTGGTTCTCAACCAGCAGGTCATGACCCCTGGGGGGGGTCACATATCAGATACCCTGCATATCAGATATTTATATTACAATTAATAACAGTAGCAAAGTTATGAAGAGACAATGAAAATAATTTTATGGCTGGAGCTCACCACAACATGAAGAACTATACTAAAGGGTCACAGCATTAGGAAGGTTGGCAACCACAGCTCTATAAGCTCCTTGAGGAAAAGTATCTTGTTTTACAACTTATAGTCCATCATACCTGAATATCTTCAGAAATTTAAGAGGAACTAAAAGATTTAATGAATACACTTGGTAAAGAATGATAACTCTGAAAGAGATATGGCTTACCTTTGCTGAAAATTAAATTTGATCAAGTTTCATTTATTTAGTATAACGTAAATGGCAATAAAAACACTTGATGAAGGCACTTAAAGTCAGCCAAACAGATTATTGTTAATGGTAGCAGAGTTTACAGTCAATTTGCAAGCCTGTTGGAAAGCAGTAGGCATAAGTACAGTGAGGAGAAGTTGTGACTGAACGGCCACCTTCCCTCCATTCAAGGAACAACACCACACTTCAGATTCGCATCACAGAGAAGTAGCTGGTGTTAGGAATGAACAGACCAGTGAAGTTTATGAGCAAACTGGAAAAGTAAAGCTTAGCAGTGTGAGTTATCAGCATCATGCCAACTTTAAGAAGAGCAGTATATTTTGAGACTGGAAAATAATCTGGACTGTTATAAACAAGAATTCCTATCCTGTGAGTTTAAAATAGGATAATTCTGTATTTTAAGTCTAGATTCAAGTGTATTCTGGTCAGGAAACAATATAATGAATGAATCATTATTTTAGTCTTCAATGGGCTAAATGTTCTTTAAATGAACTTTTTGAACATTTTATTTCATTTTATTTTTTTACCATTTCCCACATTGGTAAACATAAAAAAAATGGGGCGCCAGTTAAAATGACTATGGAGAATGACAGAAGGAAAGATAAACTTCAATAATATAAGATCTTAAAATATATAAAATTAATGCAGAGGTAAAATATCTGCTAAAGGATACTAAAGTTTTGATCTCAACTCTGATTTATACAATATTTGACTGATATTCATATTATACATTATTTAATCTAATAATATGATAACTGATTGAAGAAGAAGTTTTCAATTTTTAATTTTGTATATATGTATATGATGTGGGTGTCCATGGGTCCAGAAGAAGGCACTGGGTCCCCTGGAGCTTGAGTTACAGGTAGTTGTCAAACATTTAATAAAGGTGCTAGATAGCAAACCTGGCTCTTCTCTGGAAGAGCCGACAAGCACTCTTAACCACTGAGACATTTCTCTAGTCTCAACTGGTTCTATTTTTTAAAGATACCAATGATACTGGCTTAAATATGCCAGTATCATATATGATAACGTGTGTTTTTCCTAATATAATTAATAGCCTTTCTAAAAACAATTTCAGATTGCTTTCTTATGCAAAGATATCTTTCAGAGGAAAACTGAAAATGGGTTTTGAAATTTTAGTTTTCTAATATTAGCTTTTCCTACACCAAGATATAACTGAACTAAGTAAATAAGATTCAAACAAACTGGAAATTAAGTTGAAACTAGTTGTTTCATACTAGTAATGTGTTCAAGGTTCATTCCTAAGCTTCAATGGCCTGTTAATAAGAGGTATACATCTAAGCATAAAGTCACTTATATAACTTAAAACTCTCTGAATACAATGAGAATTGGTGGTCTAAAGGTTTTTTTCTTCTTTATGGCAACAAAATGCAATTAACATCTTTTCTCCATTTTTCTCTTAAATTATGTTTATGTATTTACTTGTATGTATATGTATGGGCGTATGAACCATAGCACACATCTGGCGTCAGAACACAACTGTGTTCTTTCCTTGCACCGCGTGGGTTCCAGGGATTAAACTCAGGTCCTCTAACTTGGGGGTAAGTGCCGGTACCTGTTAGGCCATCTTGTCAGACTCTTTCCTATATTTTACAGTAATATGAAAAGTGGAACTTCTGGAATTAGTTATCTTTAGGAGTCACTCTAAAATGTATTAATTCTCATTAAAATAATTATTATGAAACAGAGAAGTTAGAAGAAAATAGGTATAGAAAACTAATAGATGGCCGAAAAAGTGAACAGTAACGATTTCATGTCTTTTCTTTCTTGTATATATTAATTAATCTTAAGTGCATAATAAATTGAAATCAAAGACCTCCGTGAAATGATTTTCTACTGAAAAGCTGTGCTTTTAATTTTACAGCCTTTATAAGCTTTAAAATATCCTGAACTTTTAGTACATTGTCTGTTTTCTAACCATTTTATTCAAAGCCGTTAGTGTAACAGATAAACAGCACATGCTTTGATCTCATGAAATTACAGCTTATAGTTCCTGCAGTCATAAATACCATGCTGTTTTCTCCCCACCCCTCCCTTTCCAGCACAAGAGAGTCTGCTTAATATCACAGTCTCCTGGAGAGTCTGACATTTACTCAGACAAACAGCAGAGGTCATGAATGCTGCCCATAGATAATATCAGGATTCTTCACGATTGCCACAACAGTGGAGGAAGCATACAGAACTGCAATACCTAGTTTATCTATCAACGAAGTTTGATCTGTTTCATTTTGCTTCACACACAAAAAAGGAATTCTACCTTATCACAAACCAATAATTTAACTGTTCTGGACAAAATCACACAACAGTATAAAAGAAACAAAATTATCTCTAAGAAAATTAATGATTAGGAGTTTTAAGTGAATGATATGGCCGATATAATTAGTTGGTTAGCTTCTGAAATTTTCAAAAAGAATGTTTTTTTAAGATTAAAAATAAAGACTATGGAAAAATTTTGTAAAACATAAAATAAAATACCTAGAATGTCTAAACACTCTGAAATTTTACAGCCAAAGGTTTAAAAAAATTACTCAACTGGAGAAAAGACAGCAACTTCAACAAATAGTGCTGGGAAAATAAAATGTCCACATGTGTAAGAATGAAATTTGTCTGTAAATATTACCTACACAAAACCAACTGCAAATGAATCAAAGACCTCAATGTGAAACCCAAAATTATAAAACTTCTAGAAGAAAATATAGGCAGCACCATACAAGATATAGGTATAGAGAAGAATTTTCTATTTAGGACTCTAATTTTTCATGAACTAAGACCAAAAATGATAAATGGAATCTCATAAAACTAAAATGCTTCTGTACAACAAAGGAAACAATCAACCAAGTAAAGAGAAAGCCCAGAGTGGGAGAGAATCTTTGCCAGCTACACATATGAAAGAGTTAATAACTATAATATACAAAGAACTCAAAAAAAGATCAAGAAACAAATGACCCAATAAAAAAACGGGCTATGTATCTGGAACAACATTCTCAAGAGAAGAAACAAAAGTAGCTAAGAAACATCTCAGAAAGGGTTCCACATCCCTAACAATGAAGAAAAAACAAATTAAAATCACTTTGAGATTTCACTTTACCCTACTCAGAATGACTAAGATCAAGAAAACAACAGACAACAAATGCTAACAAGTATGTGGGTAGAAGAGAAGGCTCACTGGCTGTTGGTGGGATGGCAACTGGTCCAGTCACTCTGAAAATCACTGTGTAAAATTCTCAGCAACAACAAAAAAATCTACCATAAGATCCAATTATACCACTCCTTGGTATATGCACAAACGACATATATTTCTGCAGATGCTTACTGAGCCACATTTATTGCCACTCTGTTTATGACAGTTAGGAAAAGAAACATCCTTCAATTGATGAACGGATAAAGAAAAGGTGGTACATATATACTATAGAATATTATTTACTTTTAAAGAACAATGAATCATTAAATTTTCAGGTAGATGGATGGATCTAGAAAAGATTATATTGAGTGATATAACCTAGACCCAGAAAGACATTTATAGTTATCTTCATGTATGAGCATATAACCTGGAGTAACTAAAAAAATTGGAAACTGAAAAAGAACCTTGGGGGTGGGTTCTAGAAATGGGAATAGCAGGTCACAGGTGATTTCAAGGGGAAAGTAAAAAGGGAGTGTTAATTTGGCAGGAAAAGGCAGGAGGATGTATTAGGCAAACTTTTTAAAAATTTTTATTTATTTATTTATCTATTTATTTATTATGTATATAGTATTCTCCTGCGTGTATGCCTGCCTGCCAGGAGAGGGCACCAGACCTCATTACAGATGGTTGTGAGCCACCATGTGGTTGCTGGGAATTGAACTCAGGACCTCTGAAGGAGCAGCCAGTGCTCTTAACCTCTGAGTCATCTCTCCAGCCCCCTTAGGCAAACTTTTAATCCCAGCACTTGAGCAGCAAAGGCAGATAGATCTCTGTGAGTTTGAGACCAGCCTGGTCCACATAGTGAGGTCCAGGCCAGCCAGTAAGTCACTGGAGTCCTGGATTTGTGTTGTCTCTTGTTCCAGGCCCTTCTATGCCTCCTGTCCATAATAGAAGTGAACTGCTCTGCTCCACATATGCACCCTATCAGTATGTTCTCCCATCATGGCTCAGAAGCAAGTATGCCAATAACTGTGGGCTAAAACCTCTGCAATAGTGAGCTAAAATAAATTATTTCTATCATTGTTTATTCAGATAATTGGTCACAGAAAAGAAAAAGCTAGCTCACAGTATGCTTCTAGAGTCACCAAAATGATCAATTTCTAAACTCACAATGCATGCAGATGGCCCTGGGAACTATATGAACTACAATAGTGACCTGTCAGGCAAGATGTATCCACTGCTGCAGCAGTAGCACGATTAGGATAGGGGTGATCTACTGCTTTCTGGTTGGATTTGAGACATACTTCACAGGAGGGAACTCATATCTGGTACTATAAACCTGGTCAAAAGTCTGTGGAAGAAGAGGTCACAGGATCTCGGAGAGAGCCACCACCTCCTTCCCCCGCTATGACCACTACTATGACTACAGCTACACTATGACCACACTAGGACTACAACTACTGTTTCTGTTTTGGTAAATGGAAATGTTTTCACACTGCCTTCTAAATACTCATGCTTACATCATGAGTAAAGTAGCACTGCTCTCAGGATTTGTCAAAGAAGCTTCTTATAGCAGGTGGGAGTTAATGCAGACACTCATAACTGCTTAAAGTACAGAGTGATGGCCCTAAAAAGGACATCTAGATCACCCCTCCAAGGCTTGGAGAACATTACAGAATCAGAGGCAGAAAGAATTTAAGACCTAGAGAATAAGAAAACCCTTCAAACAGATGTTTTCTTGTTATGGCATGGCTACTGCACTCATCAACTCACAGTATCTATGGCCACACAACCAAGACAAGACATTTCATCATGGAAACAAACGGGAGGGGTTAATAGGGACCCACCCTCCCAAGGGACTATTGCAATAACAGGTACTAGAGGAAGGGAGCGTCACATTCCTTGGGGGTTTATCTACTACTAGATTGCTTGTGCTCTAGTGAAAATCCTCTATCCATGCTCATGCAACAACCCTAATTAGAGAGAACATCAATTGAGAAAAATGTCCCCATAAGATTGATAGGCTCGGGGCTGGAGAGATGGCTCAGAGGTTAAGAGCACTGACTGCTCTTCCAGAGGTCCTGAGTTCAATTCCCGGCAACCACATGGTGGCTCACAGCCATCTGTAATGAGATCTGGTGCCCTCTTCTGGCCAGCAAGCATACAGAGAGACAGAACACTGTATACATAATAAATAAATAAATCTTTAATGACTATCATAAATGTCACCACAGAACCTTCATCCAGCAACTGATGGAAGCAGAGGCAGAGAGCCACAGCAGAGCACTGGGCTGAGTTTCCAAAGTCTAGTCAAAGAATGGGAAGAGCAATAATATGAGCAAAGGGGTCAAGACCATGATGGATATACCCATTAAAACAGTTTACCTGAGCTAAGGGGAGCTCACCAAGTCCAGCTGAACAGGGAAGGAATCAGCACAGGACCAAACTAGGCCCTCGAAATGTGGGTGACAGATGTATGGCTGCAGCAGACTGAGGGGCACTGGCAGTGGCACCAAGATCTATCCCTACTGCTTGTACTCGCTTTTTGGGAACCCACTCTCTTTGGAGGGATACCTTGCTCAGCCTAGACATAGTAGGGAGGACCTTGATCCTTCTTCAAAGCAATGTGCCTTACCCTCTCTGAGGAGCAGAGGTGTGGGATGTTGTTGTGGGGAAAGTGGAGGGAACGGGAAGAGGAGAGGGAGTGGGAACTATGATTTAAGGCATGTAAAATTAAAAAAGATAGTTTTTAGAAAGAAAAAAGAAAAAAATAAACATACCACTGTGGGAGGAGGGAAGATTGGCTGGGCAGTGGCGGTTCATGCCTTTAATCCCAACACTCAGGAAGCAGAGGCAAGTAGATTTCAGTGAGTTCAACACCAGCCTGGTCTACAAAGCAAGTTCTAAGACATCCAGAGCTGCTACACAGAGAAATCCTGTCTTGAAAACAAACAAACAAACAAAAGGATTGGGCTGTAGACAAGCCTATGGAACATTTTCTTAATTAGTAATTGATGGGGGCTACAGGACATCCCATTGTGGGAAGTTCCATCCCTGGACTGGTGGTCCTAGGATCTATAAGAGAGCAGGATGAACAAGTGACAAAGAGTAAGCCAGTAAGCAGCACCCCTCCATGGCCTTTGCATCAGATCTTGCCACCAGGTTCCTGCCCTGTTAGAGTTCCTGTCTAAGGAAGCAGAAGCTAATTAAACCCTTTCTTCCCAGAGTTGTTTTGATCATGGTGTTTCATCGTAGCAGTGGTAACCCTGACACAATCACACACCAAGAAAGACATGAAGGTAGGAAGGGAACTTGATGGGGAGAAGAGTTTTCATCAGGGACAAGGGTAAAAATGACTAAAATTCATTTTGTGTATATGTGTGTGTGTGAATGAAACTTGTCAAATGATTAAAATAACACATTAAATCTGAACGTGATGTCACATACTTTCAATCAGAGCACTTAGAAGACAAAGGTAGGCAGATCTTTAAGTTTGAAGCCAGCATAGTGTGTTTCAGGTCAGACAAGGTTATATAGTGAGAGCATGC
>NW_004949096.1:191229-193214 GCF_000317375.1 Microtus ochrogaster | reverse complement strand
AAAAATATTAAGAAGATCATATACCACAAGTTGGTTTAATTCCAGGGACCAAGGTCTGTTCCACATACATAGACCAGTAAGTGTAATTTAGCACTCAAACACTTAATAACAGAAACCACATGATCCTTGAAATTGACACACACACAAAAGACTTTCAACAAGTTCAAAATCTCTTCATAATAAAAACCTTGAAGAAACTAGAAGGAACATGCCTCAATGTAATTAAAGTTATACACAGAAATCTATAGCCATTATATTAATTCGTGAAAAACTAAAAGTGTTTTTTTCTGAAAATCTGAAGTTTAGAAAAGGCTGCCTATTCTCTCCTCTCATATTTATTATTGCTCAAAGTCTTATCTAGAGCAATAATGCAAGAGAAAAAACATACAAATAAAAGATTAAAGATCATATCCTCCCTGTTTGTAGATAACATGGCCCTCCACTTAAACCACAACAGCTTTTAGATCCAAAAAACACTTTCAGGGAAGCAGCAGAATACAAATCGGCATAATCAGATCAGTAGTTTTTCTGTATACAAATAATGAACTCACTTAGAAGGAAAGGAATCAGAAGAGGAACCCTAGTCACAACAGCTTCAAAATATTTAAATATATATGAATAAAAAGTAAGGAGTTAAAAGGATTCTATAAGACTAAGACACTGTATTAAAAAAAGACACTCTTATGCTCAAGGATAGACAGAAACAAAATTTTGAAAATGTCTTTATTAACAAAAGCAATCTACAGATCAATACAATCCCCACAGAAATACCAATGGCATCGTCCAGAAAACTGAAAAAAAAAATACTACCAAATTCATATGGAAAACAAAAGACTCAAATAGTCAAAGTGTGCTTATCAGAAAGAATGATGATGAAGGTATCAATGCATCAATCCTGAATTACAGAGACAAAGTAGAAAAAACAACATGGTACAGATACAAAGACATACAGATTAATGAAATAGGATAGAGAACCCAAAAATAAACTCAACTACAGCCACCTAATATTTTACAAAACTATCGAAACTGTACATAAGAGAAGCAAGCTTCATTAGCAAATGATGCTACAGAAAATGAATTTCCACAAACAGAACTCTAAACCTGACCTTATCTCTCATCGTTTCCTAAAATCACTTCAGAGTAAACCAAAGACCTTAATGCAAGGCCCAAGGAAGACACTCCAAGATGTAGGCATATGTAAGGACTCTTCTGGAATAGGACTCCAGTAATGACAGAACTGTGCTAGGAATTGACAAATAGAAGGAAATGAAATGAAGAAACTTGTTAACCTGAATACACTCGAAATCAACTAAAGCCTGAGCACTCTGTGGGAGATTTTCCTGATTGAATCATTCAAACTGGGAAGACCCACTCTAAATTTGGGCCTTCTGGTAGCAGCCCATATAAAAGAACATGGAATACGTTTTTGCTTTTTGCCTGCTTGCTCTCCCCTCTGGCTGGCAAGTTCATTTAGCCTGCTGCTGAGGCATCCCCTCACTGGTGTTAGAACAATGTAGACTGAACACCAGAAACTCTCTAGGAGCTCTGGTCCTATGGACTGAACAACTACCAGACTCTTGGCCTTTCCATCTAAGGATAGCTATTATTGATTCGATAGGTCATAGCCCAAGCCAATCTAATAACCTCCCCTCATAATACGTATTAAATATATTACATGCATATGCATGCAATACATTCTATCAGTTCTGTTTCCCTAAAGAACCTGACAAATCTTCTGCACAGTAAATAAAATAAGCACCAGAGTGAAAAGACAACTTTTAGAAGGGGAGGCCAAAACTACCAACTATTCATTAGTCAGGGGATTAATATGAAGGATACATAAACAACTATAAAAATTAAACATAAAAACTTCAAAAATCATTCAGTCAATAAATGGATTCCTGAACTAAATAGGGAATTCTCAAAAGAAGAAATAGAAACAGCCAATGAATACCTTTAAAAATATTCAACAAAGCCGGGCGGTG
>NW_004949096.1:188005-189789 GCF_000317375.1 Microtus ochrogaster | reverse complement strand
CTCGGGAGGCAGAGGCAGGAGGATCTCTGGGAGTTCGAGGCCAGCCTGGTCTACAAGAGCTAGTTCCGGGACGGGCACCAAAGCTACAGAGAAACCCTGTCTCGGAAAAAAAAAAAAGGAAAGAAAACAGATGAAACTGGATATCTTTATATTAAGTAAAATAAGACAAACTCAGAAAGACAAATACTGCATGTTTTTCTCATACATGAACATTTAAAGTGTGTGTATATGTGTGTTTAGATATATGCTTGTTGGTGAATGAACTAGAAAAGGGATCATGAGAGTGGAGAAGAAATCTTAAGGGAAGTAAGAAGCAGGAACAATGAATACACATAATAGGGACAAACTAGAAGAAGGGTACCAAGTGAAGGAGGGAGAGAACAGAGAGAGAGAGAGAGAGAAAGAGGATGGGGAAAAGGTGAATAAAGAACAATGACACATATGTATGAATATGCCAATTTAAACCCATTATTTTGTATACTAAATAAAATTAATTGGAAAATAATTTTAAGATAAATAATTGAGGCAACAATGGGGGGACGTAGCTCAATGGTAGAGAATTTGCCTAGCATGAATGAAGTTCCAACTTTAATTACAGTGCTGTAAAAACAAGATAAAATAAATGATTCAACAATCACTAAAAATGTGCTGGTTCTAAACTACTGAATAAATTTTCATTTGAAGTTTATACATTGAATGGTTCTTTAAAACCTTTGATTAGGGATTGCAGGTAATTTCTTTGATTAAAGGCATGTACCACTACACCAAGCTCCTTTCTTATATTAAACTATCTATATTTAAAATTCTCAAATCTAGGATTTTGAGGGGTATTGCATTGATCTGTAGATTGCTTTTGGTAAGATTGCCATTTTTACTATGTTAATTCTACATATCCAAGAGCATGGGAGATCTTTCTACTTTCTGGTGCCTTCTTCAATTCCTTTCCACAAAGATTTAAAGCTTGTCATACAAGTCTTCCACTAGTTTGCTTAGAGTTACTCCGAAATATTTTATGCTACTTCTGGCTATTGTGAAGGGTGATGTTTCTCTGATTTCTTTCTCAGAGCATTTGTCATCTGTGTACAGGAGGGCTACTGATTTTTTTTTTAGTTAATCTTGTATCCTGCTAGCTTACAGAAAGTGTTTATGAGTTGTAGAAGTTTCTTGGTAGAATTTTTGGGGTCACTTATGTAAACTATCATATCATCAGCAAATAGTGAGAGTTCGACTTCTTTTCCAATCTTCTTTTGTATCCCCTTGATCTGCATTTGATCTAGCTAGGACCTCAAGAACTATATTGAATAGATATGGAGAGAGTGGACAACCTTGGTCTTGTTCCTGATTTCAGTGAGATTGCTGGGAGTTTCTCTCCATTTAGTTTGAAGTTGGCTGTTGGCTTGCTGTAATATTTTCTTTATTATGTTTAGGTATGTTCCTTATATCCCTGCTCTCTCCAAGACCTTTATCATGAAGGGATGTTGTATTTTGTCAAATGCTTTTTTGGCATCTAATGAGATGATCATGTGCTTTTTATTTTTCAGTTTGTAATGGAATACATTGACAGTTTTTCTCTGGGATGAAGGCGACTTGATCATGGTAGATGATCTAATGTGATCTTGGATTTGATTTGCCAGTATTATATTTAGTAATTTTTGCATCAATGTTCATGAGTAAGACTGGTCTGTAATTCTATTTCTTAGTAATGTCTTTATGTGGTTTGGGTAT
Source organism: Microtus ochrogaster (assembly GCF_000317375.1). Lineage (NCBI taxonomy): Eukaryota > Metazoa > Chordata > Mammalia > Rodentia > Cricetidae > Microtus > Microtus ochrogaster. The sequence continues at coordinate 188,064 of NW_004949096.1, read as the reverse complement.
CAGGGTAATTGTAGTCTCATAAAAAGAGTTTGACAAGTTCCTTCTGTTTCTATTGTGTG
>NW_004949096.1:186294-187340 GCF_000317375.1 Microtus ochrogaster | reverse complement strand
AAAATATTTAACAAATGGTGCTGGCATAACTGGATATCAACATGTAGAAGAATGAAAGTAGATCTATATCTATCACCATACACAAAACTCAAGTCCAAATGGATCAAAGACCTCAACATAAAGGCCAGCCACACTGAACCTCACAGAAGAGAAAATGGGAATTACACTTGAATACATTGGCACAGGAGACCACTTCCTAAACATAACACTAGTAGTACAGACACTGAGAGAAACAATAAGTGGGACCTCCTGAAACTGAAGAGCTTCTGTAAAGCAAAGGCATACACAGTCAACAAGATAAAACGACAGACTACAGAATGGGAAAAGATCTTCACTAATTCCACATCAGACAGAGGTCTGATCTTCAAAATATACAAAGAACTCAAGAAATTGGTCATCAAAAGAACAAATAATCTAATTTGAAAAAATGGAGTACAGACCTAAATAGAGAACACCAAAGAAAGGACTGTAAAGTGGCTGAAAGACACTTAAGAAAATGCTCAACATCCTTACTCATCAGAGAAATGCAAATCAAAACAACTCTGAGATTCCATCTTACAATTGTTAAGTATGACCAAGATCAAAAACACTAATGACAACTTATGCTGGAGAGGTTGTGGGGTTAAGGGAACACTTCTGCATTGCTGGTGGGAATGCAAGTTTTTACAGCCCCTTTGGATGTCAGAGTGGAGACTTCTCAGAAAATTAGAAATCAACCTTCCTCAAGACCCATTAATACCACTTTTGGGTATATATCCAAAGGAAGCTCAATCGTGCCACAAGGACATGTGCTCAATATGTTCATAGCAGCATTGTTTGTCATAGCCACAACCTGGACACAACCTAAATGTCTCTCGACCGACGAATGGATAAGGAAAATGTGGTACATTACACAATGGAGTACTACACGACAGATAAAAATAATGACAGCTTGAATTTTGCAGACAAACAGATGGAGCTAGGAGACATTATTTTGAGTGAGGTAACCCAGACCCAGAAAGACAATTATCACATATACTCACTCATAAGTGGTTTTTAAACATAAA
>NW_004949096.1:178420-179918 GCF_000317375.1 Microtus ochrogaster | reverse complement strand
TCACAACCAGCTGTGGAATGTTGAAGGCTGTGTCTAGGGCAACCTCGGACTCAGGTATCACTTGTGAGGCTTGCCTCGGATGTGTTTGCCTCGCCGGTAAGGCCTGGTGTCTTACAGTGATTAGGACAGTCTGTCTGATTTTGAGAAACTGGTTCCTTAGCTGGTTGGTTACTTTGCCCTAGAGGGCCATTTCTAAGGAAGTAGGCCTAGAACTCTACGGGGTTTCCCACAGTGGACCCTGATGAACTGCCAACCTTTGATTGATTATTCACCAATGGGTTCTCAACCCTGCCCACTCAATTAGCTTCATACTCTGACTGTCCGTGATACCTCGAATGAGCTGAGTTTATGAAGAAAAGCTCTTCATTCTGTGATGGGATAGATTTCTGACCTTGAACGAACTTGTAGATATTCCATTTACTGGAATAAGTGGTTCTCCAGACATTGGGGTCTGATATCCAACACAGACAATCCAGGCACTGATTCCATGTGGCACCCAGGACAGTGTGGGATGGAAATAAAGCCTGAAGCTTCCAGACAATATCGAAAAAGGAAGCACCAGGATGAAGGAGGCAGAGAGACGGAGTCTGAAGCTTGGAGACATGATCGAAAATTGAAACGCCAGGATGAGGGTAGAACAGATTGGGAATTTGAAGAGCCCAGCAAGGCTCAGAAGAGGCTAGCTCAGGAACAGCAAGATGGATGGCTTCAAAGTGAACAGCCAGGCAAGGAGCAGGGACTGAATCCCCTGGAAGACAGGCCAAGACAACTAAAGATCCTAGTCTTGGCCAAAGGTCCACAGGAGCAGGCTGTAACTGGGAGAAAATCTCCTGATGGAGGCAAGGGTCATAAGCAGCCCTATTGGGTCATGGAGGCATTTCCCCTAGACCACCATAGGGTAAAGCACCAAAAGTTCCAGCAGCACCTTCAACACAATGATGACACGGTCTCTGACCCACTCAGGGCTCCCAGGGCACTTACGCATAGTTCGAAGGTTAAAGGTCGTGTGGAAGAGCACAGTCACGGATCCAGAACAACTAAGTGTGATCCTAAACAATCTACTCTTGCTGCCACAAAAGAATGTCTGTCACCAGACAAAATAGGAAAGATGTCTCCAGAAGAATCTTCTGATGCACAGAAGAAAGCTGGAGTAAAGTTTGAAGAAAGAAGGAGACACCACTCGGAGTCTGACTTGCAAGGAATACGGGCTCAAATCCAGCATAGTGGCAGCAGCAGCTTACTCCCCAACAAGATGCCCATATTTACAACACAGGAAAAGCCTGTTGCAGACCAAGGGAAGTGCAGAGGAACGGATGAAGTGTGTGATATTACCGAGGACATGGAAAAAGAAATCAAGAAGGCACTAGGTCCAGGGCCCCAAGAGGAAATCTTAAGTAGTGCTTTCAAATTGCACATTACTCGAGGTGATATCCAGACCCTAGAGCCTGGTGAATGGCTCAATGACGAGATAATTAATTTTTACATGAATCTTCTGGTT
>NW_004949096.1:165857-177398 GCF_000317375.1 Microtus ochrogaster | reverse complement strand
ATCAACAAGAGGAGGCAGGCAGTGTCGACTAGCATCTCTAATGCTGGAGCTGGATCTGTTAAACTTAAGTTGGGGGTTTGTTTTTATGTATTTTTTAACATTTGAAAATTGTACAAAAAAGGAAAATGAACTGTACCGACTGATTCTTTTCTGACCCATCAAACTCTATTGGAATTGCCTAGGTTGTAGAAATATGTAACCATATGATTGGTCAAGCTGCTTCCTGCCTGTCCATGACTTACGTTGTCCTGTGTGGCCATAGGATGTGGCCAAGCTACTGGCTGCCTGTCCAGGACTCAGGTAAACCTGTGTGGCAATATGATGTGGCCAAGCTGCTGTCTGTCTGTCCAAGATTCATGTACACCTGTGGGCCACAAGTTGTGGACAAGCTACTGCCTGCCTATAGGACTCAAGTAGAACTGTGTGGCCCGTATGGTGTGGCTAAGCTGCTGCCTGTCTGTCCAAGATTTATGTACACTTGTGTGGCCATTAGATATGGCCAAACTGCTGCCTGCTTGTCCAGGACTGTAAAGACAAGCATTATGGTCATCCAAAGACACAGTCTTTCCCAGAATTAAGGGGACCTGCCTTACTTTTGAAAGCTGATTAAAAATAACTGTAATAGTAAATATCCATTTTTATCTCAGGTCTCATTGAATCCAAACCTCAGCTAGGACTATACTGAATTATTTAAAATGGTTTTTTTGTCAATTGAATAGTTATGTTTTTTACTTAATTTGTTAGATTAATGGTGCTATATCCCATTCCCACTGTGGAAGTGGGGATTTTGTGTTTAGCATGGGCATTGCCAATTATAGAATAATCCATTTTATGTGTGATAAACTTGTATTTAACTTTTTTGTTCATTATGTTTCAGTTGTGTTAATGCAATTTTTATGTAATAAAGTTTAAAGTTGTTAAAAATAAATATAAAAGTATAATATAATTTGCCATTCCTCATGTTTTTCTTTCATCTGGAAGAATTTCCCTCAAATTTAAACTAAGAAATATGGGGATATAAGTTAGTAGATTTTAAAGATTCTCTCTCCTTCACAGAATAAACCAGGTAGAACCTTGTTGAAAAAAAGCATGTCACTGGTGGGTGAGGGTTTTGTGTGTGCATTGCCCCCCACTTTCCTGTTATCTCCCTCTGATCCCTGGGACTGAAGGAGAATGTGATCAGCTGGTTTCCTGCTCTTGCTCTCAGCCTTCTCCTGTCTGTGGCCATGCCTGGCTATCATGCTGTGTGCTATCTCTCAAGACCATAACTCAAAAATGATTTAATTGTTTTTATAGTGCTATTCCAGCACAGCATGACACAAGTGACTGATATACACATCTTCTTAGTATTCTAGTAAGTGTTCATTTGCCCTGTCTTGATCAAACAGTCTTCTGGCCTTGTCCTTCCGTATCGCATATCTGCATTGTAGACATTGCAGTGCAGCCATTTGACCCTACAACCTAGTTTATACAGCTGTGGACATTCGGCATAAGGTACGGATGGCCGTATCCGTATGAGTCACTGATAATCTTTTCCTGTCTAATGATTCAGTTATAATCCTTTCCTGAGTCAGAAAGTTAACATAGAAATATAGTCATTATTTAGATATTTGACAGAAACACTGCCAATGAGAAATTTAAATGCTGTGACTTTCATTTTCACCAGACTGAGTATCAGGCACCAGATTGGGACAGGTTGCCTGAGAATAGCCCCATAGTCTCATGTGTTTGAATACTTGCTCCACAGTTCATGGAATTATTTTGGAAGGAATTATTTAGGAGGTGTGGTCTTGTTGGAGGAGGTGTGTCACTGAGGATGACCTTTGAGGTTTCAAAAGGCCGTGGCATTTCCAGTTAGCACTCTCTCCTCCCTCCCCTTCTTTTTCTTTCTCTACCCCTTTTTCTCCCCTGACCCATGCCTTGTTCATCAGATTCCCAGCTACTGCTCCACGGCCAGGCCTACTGACATGCTCCATGCCATGATGATCTTGGACTCTATCCCGTTGGAACTATGAGCCCCGAATTAAATGTTTTCTTGCATACGTTGTCTTGCTCATGCTGTTTGTCACAGAAATAGAAAAGTAACAAGGACAGAAGTTGGTACTGGAAGCAGGGCTACAGCTGTGACAGGCCTGACCATGCTCTGTGGCAGAGAGATGCGAAATGCTTTTGGGCGAGAGGAAAGCAGTTGAATACTGTAAGTGGGGCTTAATGGGCCAATCTAGTAGGAGCCAGGCTTGCAAATGCGAACAATGTTAGCAACTGAGCTACATACCATTCCTGTGAAATTTCACTACAGAATGTGACTGCTTTTTGTTCTTGTCCAAAGAGTCTGCTTCAGGATAAATTGTAAAGTTTTGAATTTCCTTAGCATAGGAAATTTCAGGAGCCTCATATTGAGCTTTTAGTAATTACTTTCATGCAGTCCTATAATGCAAAGGAGCAAATGAAGCCAAAAGAATTACAAAATGTAAAGTGTAAGGAGAAAAGAGCACCAGGACAGTGAGTAGTCCCATCAAAGGCCACCAGTCACGAAACAATAAGGAAGACCACGTTATTAAAATTCGAACATGTTGGGGTGGCACATAGCGATGACCCGACGGCTGGCAGGCCCACCTTTTAAACGGGGTTAGCGGAATTCCAGAGAGGAAAAATTAGTCTGGGGGCTGATTGGTGGGTTTAAACAAAAAGTTTATGGGTTATTATAGGATTGCTTGGTGACTCAGTGTTTAGGGACTCTTAGAAACTGTCGTGACTCTTGTCTGGTGATCTGGCCCACTTACAATATATTAATGTTGAAGTAAAAACTGTTGCTGAGAGAGATCATGCTTTCCTTTAAGTCTGATTGCTCATGATGTTTGATCACAGCAATAGGACAGTAACAAAGACACAGTTCATACTTTCCCTCCCATTATGACACATCATTTGCCCCAAAGTAACCTAGGCCAGAGTAGGCCTGAGGCAATGAACTCCACCTTGGGTTCAAGGTGTCCTGAGGCTATAAATTCCACAGGAGTGGGACTGAGCCAGCAAACTGGGCCAGAGAAGGCCTGAGGCAGTGAACTCCACAGGGGCAAGACTGAACCAGTGACCTGGGCCAGAGCAGGCCTTGGACAGTGACCTCCATGAGAGCAGGAGTGGAACCGGATCAGGGTCATTTGTGGAAGCAGGGATGGGCCAGAGAAGGCCTGAGGTGACAAGCTCCATGAAAGAGAGACTGAACCAGCTACCTAGGCCCGCTTGGGCCTCAGAAAGCAAATCCCATGGAAGTGGGAGCAGATCCAGACCAGGGACATTTGCCAGGACTGAGGCAGGACTGAGCCAGCAACCAGGGATAGGGCAGATCTGAGATGCAAACTCCACAGGAGCAGATACAGGGGAGCAACCGCTGAGTGAGTGGAGCAGGGCCAGAGACCTCTGCAGGTCCGGACGTGAATCTGGGACCTTCAAAGGAGTAGACCTAAGCCCGGACCACTGTGGGTCTGGGCATGAATCTGGGACCTTGGAGAGAGTGGGCAGGAACCAGAGATCTCTGCAGGTCCTGGCATGAGTTTGGGACCTCTGAGGAAGTAGGCCTGAGCCAGGACCTCTGTGGGTCCAGGTGTCAGTCTGGGACATGGAAGGGAGTAGGCAAGAACCAGAAACTTCTGCCGGTCTGAGCATGAGTCTGGGACCTCCGAGGGAGTATATTGGAGCCAGAGTCCTTTACAGGACCAACCCCAAGCCAGGAGCCTCTGCAAGAACAGATCCAGACCAGGGACATTCCAGAAATAGGTCTGAGCCGACAACCTAGGCCAGTGCAGGCCTGAGAGAGCAAACACCAAGGGAGTGGAGCAAAGCCCAGGAGCACTGAGTAACCTCCAGGAACACAGAGTGACCAACCAGGTAACTAAGACCATGAGACTCTGACTGTACCACCAGGAACAACCGTCTGAGCCTTGGATTCACTGGCACCTAGAAGATTAATCAACAGAATCACAGACAGCCCAACCACTCTATTAGAAGAAGAGATGAGTAGAAAAGGTAACAACACCACGAAGAGCAATACAACACCAGTAAAACCTAAAGACCCTACAACAGCAAGACCTGAACAACCAAATATAGATGAAACAGAAGAAAATGACCTAAAAAATAACTTCAGGAGAATATTTGAAATTCTTAAAGAGTTTGAAATGAGAAATTCCCTCAAAGAAATGGAGGAAAAGACAAACAAAAAATTGGAAGACATCAGCAAATCCCTTAAAGAAAACCAAGAAAAAGCAAACATATGAAAGAAACTATTCAAGTCTTAAAAATTGAAAAAGATATAATAAAGAAAACACAAGATGAGGGAATTATAGAAACAGAAATCATGAGAAAATGATCAGGAACCACAAATGCAAGCATAAACAGAAGAATACAAGAGATGGAAGAGAGAATCGCAAGTGCTGAAGATACAATAGAGGAAATAGACTCATCAAAGAAAGCTTTAAATCTAGCAAAAGCTTAACCCAAAATATCCAGGAAATATGGGACATCATGAAAAGGCCAAACCTAAGAATAATAGATATAGAAGAAAGAGAAGTTCAACTCAAAAGCACAAAATAATATAGTTAACAAAATCATAAAAGAAAACTTTCCCAACCTAAAGAAAGATAAGCCTATAACGATACAAGAAGCTTACAGAACATCAAACAGATTGGATCAAAAGAAAAAAAGTCCCCTTGCCACATAATAATCAACACACTAAACATACAGAATAAAGAAAGAATATTAAGAGCTGCAAAGGAAAAAGGCCAAGTAACATATAAAGGCAGACCTATCAGAACTACACCTGACTTTTCATTGGAGACAATGAAAGCCAGAAGGTCGTGGTCAAGTGTTATGTAGACATTAAGAGACCACAGAGGCCAGCTCAGACTACTATACCTAGCAAAACTTTCAGTCACCATAGAAGGACAAAACAAGATATTCCATGACTGAACCCGATTTAACCAATACCTAGCCACAAACCCAGCCCTACACAAAAAACTAGAAGGAAAACTCCAACCTAAGGAAGTAAAGCTACATCAACAAAAACACAGACAATCGATGGTGTCATAGCAGCAAATCCCAAAGAAGGGGAAAACACACAAATTAACATTGCCAGCAATGAAAACTAAATTAACAGGACATATCAATCATTGGTCATTAATATCCCTTAATATAAATGGACTCAACTCAACTATTAAAAGGCTCAGACTAACAGATTGGATGCGAAAACAGAATCCATCCTTCTGCAGAATACAAGAAACACACCTCAACCTCAAGGACAGACATTGCCTCAGAGTAAAGGATTGGGGAAAAAATATTCCAATCAAATGGACCTAAGAAACAAGCTGGTGTAGCTATCCTAATATCTAACAAAAAAGACTTCACACTAAAATCAATCCAAAGAGACAAAGAAGGACATTTCATATTACTCACAGGAAAAAGCCACGAAGAGGAAATCTCAATACTGAACATCTATGCCCCCAAAACAAGGTCACCCTCATATATAAAAGAAACACTTCTGAAACTTAAATCATACATTAAACTACACACACTAATAGTGGGAGACTTCAACACTCCACTCTCACCAATGAACAGGTCAGTCAGACAAAAAATGAACAGAGAAATAAGGGAACAGATGTTATGACTCAAATGAACTTAACAGACATCTATAGAATATTCCATCCAAACAGAAAAGAATATACTTTCTTCTCAGCACCTTATGTAACCGTCTCAAAAATTGACCACATACTCGGTAACAAAACAAACCTCAACAAATACAAAAAAACTGAAATATCCCCATGTATTTTATTAGATTGCCATGGTTTAAAACTAGAAATCAAAAGCAATACTAATTCCAGAAGGCCAACAAAGATGTGGAAATTAAACAGTGCTCACGTGAGTGGGTCAAGGAAGAAATAAAGGGAGAAATTAAAGACTTCCTAAAATTCAATGAAAATGACCACACAACATACCCAAATTTATGGGACACAATGAAAGCAGTGTGAAGAAGAAAATTCATAGCACTAAATGCCTATATAAAGAAGCTGGAAAAATCCCACACTAGTGAATTAACAGAACATTTGAAAACTTTAGAACAAAAAGAAACAAACTGTAGAAAAAAATAACGACATCTTGAATTTTGCAGGCAAATGGATGGAGCTAGAAAACACCATTTTGAGTGAGGTAACCAGACCCAGAATGACCATTATCACATGTACTCACTCATAAGTGGTTTTTAAACATAAAGCAAAGAAAACCAAACCACAAATCACAATCCCAGAGAACATAGACAACAATGAGGACCCTAAGAGAGACATACATGGATCTAATCTACATGGGAAGTAGAAAAAGACAAGATCTCCTGAGTAAACTGAGAACAAGGGGACCTTGGGAGAGAGTTGAAGGGGAGGGGAGAGGCAGGGATGGGACCAGAGAAAAATGTAGAGCTCAATAAAAATTAATAAAATATTCTCAAATCCACAAAGCAACATTTATATATCTAAATTACACATAAGGCTTTTTTTTTTCCTTTTGAAACTGCACCTTAGGTAACCCAAACGGCCTCTAACTCACTATGTAAATGAGGCTGGCTTTCAACACCTGATGTTCCTTCCTAAATCCACAATTGCTGGGATTACAGGCTTGCACTGTTATGCCTGGCCATAAGGCTTCTTCTAAGGGATAGAAATGTGATTATTTACTATGTATTCTACTATTCTTAATGCTTTTGCTTTCTAACCCCTGAGACATAAAAATAGAGTTCAGAGAATATAAAACTAACTTACTGGCATCAAAAGACTTACTACTTCTATATTATAATAATATTGTATAATGAAACAGATATAATGGTCTTTGAACTCTGTTATGTTAGACAGTATGTCAATCTTTATCCTGAGAGGTCCTGCTGTTCTTCAGGTGAACTGACAAGAAAAAGTAGACAAATTTCCTGATTGCTTAAATTATGCAACAGAGTGTATACTATTCATCTGAAAGACTCCAAATTCTTTCAAACATATACATGTCTTTGGATGCTCAATAAAATACTAATTTCAGCAAAATTACAAATACAGATAAATGACTTCTAGTTTCTCTATGACAATGTAAGGTACTTAAGTATTCTAACAAGTAGAAACCAGAGCAAATGGAAAAGTCAACGGTTCTTCTTAGACTTGTTGCAGAAGGTAGATCCTGGACAAACTTGCTAGCCTAGAAATGAAGGTACAGTCAAACACAAAGAGTTTCCATTTACCAGAGCAGCAATTTCTATAAGAGTCAATGCCAGATTAGGAAAACCTTAAATGTAATTTACCAATTGCTGGAGGCTACTGTGAAACTCCAGGAGCATAAGTCATGGGGCCTGTGGACCTACTCCTGCTATCTTTCCCTATAGAAGCTCTACTGTGAACTCACAAAAGATACTAGTGAATATTCTCCTTGTACAGGAAAAAAAGAAACCATTTCTAAGTAAGCTAAAGAATCCTCTTCTTAGCAAGGCCTTCCTTCTGGGAAACTATTTTATAAAAGCATAATCAAATATAAGCACCATCAGATATGGCAAAATTGTGGGCATCATCAAACAGGGAACTTTTTAAAACCCTTATTAATGAAGTAAATATTTGAATTAAAATAAATTCAATAACAAAGATGTAAAATATAGAAATTCTAAAAAAGTGTCTAAAAGAAATGTAAGAGATTAACACAGCAGAAAAGCAGGGCAGGGGCTCCAACTGGAGAAGTGGGAGGAGATAAATACAAAAGGAGGGAGAAACAAGGGATACATTATACCAATGTTTAATAAAGACTCAAGGAATCATACTATCTTGTCTTCGTTTGTGTTTCTATTGTTATGAAGAGATATTATGACTACAGCAACTCTTATTAAGAAAAACATTTAATTGGGGCTGGCTTACAGTTTCAGAGGCTTAGTTGATTGTCATCACAGTTGGCCATGGAGGCATACAAGCAGATATGGTCCTGGAGAAGAAGCTGAGAAATCTACATCTTGATCAACAGGCAACAGAAGGAAACTGTGTGTCACACTGGGTATAGTTCGAGCATATATGAAAGCTCAAAGCCTGCCTCCATAGTGACACACTTCCTTCAACAAGGCTACAAACTACTCCAGTAAGGCAACACCTCCTAATAGTGCAGCTTCATATGGGCCAAGTATTCAAACACATAAGTCTATAAGGACCATCCCTATCCAAACCACTACATCTTAAATTTATCTAAAATTATACACAACACATATGTCATATAAGTGTATATGTATTCAATTACATACACACACACACACACACACACACATTAAAGGCTATTAAGTCACTTGGGCTGACAAAGCTCCCACAAAAACCACAGATGAACAAAATCCCAGTACTAAGCACCAGAACTCTTCTTTCAAATGATTAATCAGGGTAATCCAAATGACTCCCAAAACAAGATAGATGATTGCTGTTGCCCTTGGTTGCCTCTCAGAGGTTGAAGATAAGACCTGATTGCTGAAGATAGCTCATACTTAGGACACCAAGCTCAAGTGATTATTAGAGCTGGATCTAACCTGAAAGCCCCTTCCTGCAGTCTAGCTTTCATGGTAATGGAAAATATTATCCAAGGCATTAAGGGAGGGAAGAAATTAATAGTTCTACCCAGTTGTAATACCTATAAACAACAATAACCAGCATGACAAAGTAATTAAAAAGTTCCAATAAATAACCCTCACATATTGGTGGTAACCAACAGCTATCTAGCTGGACTCAAGGCCCACTCAAAAGGAGGGAAATCAAATGTGATATTAGAACCCTACCCTATTTCCTGGGGGAGGACCTTAGAAAAGAATCTACTACAGCCACTTTGCTAGGCCAGCACGATTCCTTCCTACATTCCAAGGAAGGTTGAAAAACCACTGCCTTAGAGTACAAGCTACTGCTGCTATTTTGTTAAATGGGCAAGCTGCCTTCAAAACAACTGTGTTTGTGTGCATAGGTTAGTGCTGCTGTCAGTTTTGGCTAGTGCAGCAGTAAATGTACAAGTTTATAACTGGCCAAAGAAATGAAAATAAGTATGAGATTAATGCTCATCTATAAATAGGACAGCTATATCACCTCCTCTAAGGCTCAGGGAACACTATAATGAGTAGAAAGAATTAAGAGCTGGAGGAAGGGCATGGAGTTGTGTGGAAAATGACTCCCAGGTATAAGATAGCTGTTGCAATCCTGAACATAAGCTATGATTACTTGCAGAAGGTTGGAGCCACCAACATCCTGTTATGGAGGAGAGGAAGAACTCACAAGGCCCTGCCTCTACCTGAGAATTTATAGCCAGTTAATGGTTGCTGGAGGAAGAATATACATCTTCTGTGATGCAGCCATTGGTAAGGTGCCCAAGCTCCCTAACAAAACTCACAGTCATTAAAAAAAATAAAATAGAAGGGAAACTATTTGAGAAGGTGACTATCAATTGGTGTCAGAGAAACAAGGCAATGAAGGCTGAATGCAATTAAAACATATCATATACATGCATTATAATGTTCTCGTGAAACCCATTATATTGTTATATTTTTAGTATCTACTAATAAAAGATACAAATTGACTTGAAATAAAACCAAATAATGGAAAATTATCCATGTTCCAGGGAAGAAAGACAATTTTGACAAGATGTCAGGTCTTTTTCCTAAATTGATCTATAGATTCAGTGTAATATCAATCAAAACAGCATGTTATTTTGTGGATATAAACATACCGATTCTATAACTGTTAAAGAGATCAACACTACAGAAGAAAAATACTCTGTTCTGCACACAAAAGGAATAGTGTCTTAAGGACAAAACCCCACCCATCAAAGGCTCCAACTTGTCAAAATACAAATTTATTTGAAAGGAGAGAGCGTAACTAAGAATGTAGTTAGGGAAAAGTGTTTGTTTCCATATTCCTCTAAAGTAATTGCCTAGGAGAATGCTTCCCAAGGATTAGCACACAGAAGCTGATAAGAGGTGTGGTCCATGAAGGGCAAGATACACCTGTATCTGGCGGCAGAACTTGACAGCACTACCCAAGTGGTACCAGTTGTAGACCTAAGAGGTAAAAAATTGAAGGGGTCATGGTGTCTAGATCCCTGATTCCAAAGAGTGTTGAAGCCAGGCAGGGTCAGAGTCCCTGCAAAGAATATTTTTTTGGAGGGTGTCTTTTGGGGGGATTGTTTGTTTGCTTTTCGAGACAGGGTTTCTGTGTAGCTTTGGAGCCTATCCTGGAACTAGCTCTTGTAGACCATGCTGGTCTCTTCCTCCCCAACTGCTGGAACTAAAGGTGTGTGCTACCACTGCCCGGCTCTGCAAAGAGATTTTTTTTTTGGAGTAGATAGCATTAATTTTATTATCCATCATTATATTATACAAAAATCTACAAATAATAGATTTGTACAGGAGAAAAATATCCAAATGAAGAGTAAATGGAAGCGTTAACAGAAATAACTTAAATTTGCTTCTTTCCTCCCATATTAGGATGACAGCCATTTCAAAGCATGATTCTGACATCAAGGTAGCATTTGTTCACTGGTCAAAGTTTGCCATCTAAATTAAAGCCCTCAGTCTCTGACAGTTCTACTGGCTCTTGACAAAACTTCTGAGGTCCTCAAGAAAGGTGATAAATTCTTGGTGCTCTAGGACTATACTGAGCTGCACCAACTCATCTGTAAAAGTGTTGTCTGCCCCTAGGTCCATAAGGAAATCCATCAGGTGGTCATACAAGGCCCAGTCCAGGGAATCTGCGTTGATTCGGAATCACCAGTGCTGTGGGACAATGGTCTGTACCCTGTCAATTGTATTTTAAATAAACACTGATTGGCCAGTAGCCAAGCAGAAAGTAGAGACAGGACAAAGAGAACAGGAGAATTCTGGGAAAAGAAAAGATTCAGTTGTCACCCAGACACAGAGAAAGCAAGATATGACTGCCTCACCAAAAAGGGTATTAAGCCACTTGGCTGACACAGACAAGAATTACGAGATAATTTAAGCTATGAGAATAATAAGAAGCCTGAGTTACTAGACCAAGCAGTTTATGATTAACATAACATAAAAGGGGAGATGTAGGGATAAGTCCCACCCCTTAGGGGGCGTGTTCGCCTAGGGCTAATGTTTACCTATAAATCTGACAAGTGTGCTTGCAGCGCTCCCTTCTGCTTTCCTGGTCTCCGCAGGAACGGTGGTTCTGTAAGTCTATTTACCCATTAAAGCTGTATATATTTTTACAATCTGTCTGCATTATTTATGCCATTACATTTTGGCATCCAACGTCGGGCTATTTTGCCCCCGCCCCAGCATGGGGGGCACAAGCTCGATCTTTACCAGCCTTTGCGAGCAAGATTAGCTACCGGAGCTCAGGAAGCGTGATTGGACTCAAGCGTGTAGCCCATTAGCTAACACAGCATGCTCCCAGGTGCCATTTTTTTAGTTCGTGACTCGGGCCACAGTGCCGAGTCCGAGATACACTCGGCCTTCAGGCCCATAATATCCAGAGAGGCAGGCGGATCTCTGGG
>NW_004949096.1:158919-159956 GCF_000317375.1 Microtus ochrogaster | reverse complement strand
GTAGTTACTCTCTACATTATTTAGACTCCTTGAGATAGAATGTTTAGCAAAACTTTTGTTCTCAATATTGTTTGTTATATATATTATTTGTTATTATTGTATATAGTTATATTTGGTTTAGTTCTGTCTTATTTAGACAAAAGGGGGAGATGTAGGGATAAGTCCCGCCCCTTAGGGGGCATGTTTGCCTAGGGCTAATGTTTACCCATAAATCTGGCGAGTGTGCTTGCAGCGCTCGCTTCTGCTTTCCTGGTCTCCACGGGAACGGTGGTTCTGTAAGTCTATTTACCCATTAAAGCTGTATATATTTTTACAATCTGTCTGCATTCATTTACGACGTTACACTTTGGGACTGAAAGACTGCAGGACTGGGTGAGACAGAAACCTCAGCCAACAAATGGTGCCCAATGTGTAGACAACTGCATTCACAGAAAACCTGAGAGAGCTTGGGAAGTAATTCTAGAGAAAGGAACAGATATAAGCACGACTTACTAGGCCAAACAGTTTATGATTAACAGGGACAGAAACCTCAGCCAACACACCAGTAGCCTGAAAGCTAACTTCCTTAATAGAGAAAATACCACTCCCAGCCTCCTCTTCTTGTCTGATCTCATCCTCAGGTAGTGACAATCCAGTACAAGGGTCTTCTTGCCATCACTCTTTGTAACTTCCAACCACAAAATTGGGAGTGGATGTCAGTTCCAGCTCCTGTTCTTCAGCCTTCTGTCTTGTGAGGGTTCCTCCTCACCATCAAATGTTGGAGGGATGCTGTTGTTAATGTTGAAGGTGATAGTGATCTTTTTTCCAGCAACTTTGCATAATAACTTAGCCTCTGTCCCATTCACTTCCAGCTCCCAATCTCCAAACATTCTGGGGAAGGCACTTATGCTTCTGGATTTTCTTCTCTTCCTTAATTTCATCCATCAAGAATTCAACAAAGAGCCGGGCAGTGGTGGCGCACGCCTTTAATCCCAGCACTCGGGAGGCAGAGGCAGGCGGATCTCTGTGAGTTCGAGGCCAGGCTGGTCTTCAAGAGC
>NW_004949096.1:140703-157933 GCF_000317375.1 Microtus ochrogaster | reverse complement strand
TCCTGAGGGAGGGAGGGAACAAACTATCTAGCTGACACAGTAAATATTTTTACAGGCTATTCCTATTTCCCTAAGAATTACAGGCCATACCTCTGATGATAAATTGAAAAAATAATATTTTTAATAGATGGAAAAACATGCATTATATTTGCTATAATCATACCTAATACTTATGAACTTATATTTTGCTAACTTCTATCAAAAAAATTACTCAACTGTTTTCTTGCAATATTCTATAATATCTTATAAGACCAATTATTTTAGACTATAGGGTTGTTTTTTTTTTTTGCTTAATACATCAATCGTACCTTCTTTAAACTGTCTATTTCAGATTCTTGTTTTTCATTTAAGGTGGAAAGTCTTTTGTTTAACTGTATTGCTTCTTGTACTGTAACATAAACAATATCAGAAACAGATTATATAAATAAAACAGTACTAATGCAATGTATAATTCTAACTTAATTTAATTTCCATTAAACTGCCATTTGCTATTACTAGTATCAGGTAAGTTCAATTTACTAATAATAAGGAAGCCCACTAAATATTCCCTACTGAATATACAAACTTAGATAAAATATCAACCTACCATTTTGTTCTAACTTTACATGATTTTCTCTCACCAATCCAAACTGATTTGTTATTTTAACATAGTATTTTTCAATTTCATTCAGTTGCTTGTGATAATCTTCTTTAGCTAGATGGTGTAAATGGGCCTTTTGTTCCTATTTTCAAGAAAAATTTTGAAGTTATATATAAAAAACATATACATACATTTACAACAACTTCTGATAGTTGCCCACTGATTTTCATAAGCAAGTCATGTTACATGTATGTATAAAGATACAATGATGATACATAATTTTCAAAATCAAATGACAAGGAGTCAGACAGATAACTCAATAGGCAAAGGCACTTGCCACAAAGCCCGATGAAGTGAGTCCAGGCCCTGGGAACCACATGGTGGGAAGAGAGAACCAGCCTCACAAGTTCTCCTCTGACCCAAGTGAGCACATGCTCCACCACACCCCATCCTCACACACGAAGCAGGAATGTAATAAAAAATGGAATGATAGGGACCAAGAACAATACTTTGCAATGGCAGAAAGACAATATAACATCATAAAAAACATACTAAAATTGGAGACATAATTGGTAAAATTTGAATCCTACTGAGAAGGATTAATACTACAAATTAATACAAATTTATATCCACTTAGGTCACTACTATTATCAATCACTAAGCAACAGAAAATAATGAACCATATTTAAATACCATTAATTTCTCACAAGAGAATTACACTAATTCTTACCAGATATGCAAAAATATAACCCAGTTTAACTGGAATCTAATGGAACATTTTCAAGTCAAGGACATTTTCACTTTCAATCCATACTAATGTAGTCTTTAAGAGTACACTATTACATATTAATTTATGATTCCACAACAGTCTCCTTAGCCTTTTAGCTAAAAAGCAGTAAGTAGGCAGTCAAAATCTATAAAAGTTAATAAACTTGTTAGTGAAAAATACAACGAAGTCTGGAGATTCCTTTCACAGGCACGCCTTATCCATAGAACTCCATATATATTAAACTGTAATATACTTAGTCCAAAAATCCTTGGCCTGATGCCAAAGTGAAATCCAAGGAAAAGAAATTTCATTGATTTGCATGATAAAATTCTGCTTTTCAGATACTCCAGACTATTCACTGGTCATTATAAATAAATACTATTAAGACTTATAAATTCCATGGACACCTTTAGTTCTCTGGGCCATATATTGACATTTGAACCTGTGGGCACAAGGCATGAACACTGTGCACAGACACAAATATATACAGATCAACGATATAAACTGAGACATTTTATTGTGAAAGAAAACGTACTGTCACTCTGAATTTTATCAAAACTTTTAACACTGAAATTTTGAAATTTTGAAAGAAGACATCTTTCTTCTTTTCTTTCCTTAAAGGAAAGTAATATACAAAGAGAAGCCAAACATGACTTAAAGGGCACTGGACAAGGCTTTACTACATTAAGCAGACAGTAGTGTACAGTCATAATGGTCATCTGTAACTTTAACTAAGTACACTATTGGCTGCTTGGTTCACTATATACAATAGGATTTTCCTCAGTGATCAAGTTGTAGTAATGGCTAATTTGATGTTCCAAATTTACTTTTCAATGTATTTTGTTGCATTATTATTGGTAATGATCATGACTTTTCCAAGGTGAGATAGACAGAAAAGTATTTTGATCTGTGATGTGTTAGTTTCTGTAGGGGCATATCTCCACCTTTACAATCCACCTTTACAGGGAAGACAGTTTCGTGAACTCCCTGTAGACTGGCATTTGTTAGGAGTTAAATGTTCACCTCAATGGAGTCATGGACATCTTTAAAATTTCTCAATACTATTTTTAAGTTATTCATTTTAGGATACTCTGCTGTTCTACAAGTTCTGTCTGGACAATATTAGAATGTCTATCCTGTTTCCTGACTATTTGCCATATTGCTAAATAGTATAGAAGATAATGTTCTACTTTCATAAAATAAGAATAACATTGAATAAAGAAAGTGTCATGAGAATTATATAAGAATAGAATAATAAATTAAAAATTATATGGCATATATATTGTTTAAAAATATGGTTTTTAACTTTTATATAAGAATATTGCCCATGAATGGGCAAAAAATATCAATATATCAATATATAAGATAATTTTAAAGAAAACTGATGTAATGCTTTCAATTGTCAGGAAAAAATATAGTTTATCATTCATATACTAGCAAAAAAACTTGGAGATATTTCTGTGGGTTTTTTTAAAAAAGATTATGAGTATTTGTTCAATGAAATTTTAAACTGGAATAAAGTAAAATACATTTTATGTGGCCTTTGATCCTTCACTGTAGCCTTATCTACCAGATCAAAGGGCACGTTATTCAATTTCTCTATATTTTGTGTAAAACCACTGTAGCGTTGAGGATGACTTTCAGCACAAATGTCATGGTACTTACAGCTAAAGTGGAATATAGTTTTTTCAGCTTCTTAATTAAAATCACAGTTTAAAATAGTCTGACAATATCATCTTTATTCTCTCCATCTATTCAATCAAGCCTAACAATCTTCCTATTATTTTTAACACCTCAAATAATTTCAAGAAGCAAAATATTTAAAATGGTATTCAATGTTACAGCAACAGTCTCTATTTCTTATCTATGTGATAGCCAAAATATAGCCAAAAATTAATTTTACTTGCTTTACAGTTTATTCCAAAGAATGAGATTGTAATAGCATAAGCCCACTCAAGAAGCCTTCTGAAGATTTAAGTAGATATAGTGAGAATTCTGTCTAATTAAAACCACAAAAAAAACTCAATAACAACAGCAACAAAAATCTCTTCCTTAAATATGAGGGAGAGTATTAAAAAATAAGTATTTTATGAAATGTTATTCTATAAAGTAAATATTAATTTTATATGCATAGAAATAAAAAGCAAATACTTACCTGAACAATAACAAGTACCATACCATAAATTATCATGAATGTACAACAACAAAGGATGAACATTGCCACGTATTTTATTTATTTGTAATATACAAGCATTAAGAAATCTGGCCGGGCAGTGGTGGTGCACACCTTTAATCCCAGCACTCTGGAGACAGAGGCAGGCAGATCTCTGTGAGTTTGAGGCCAGCCTGGTCTACAAGAATTAGTCCCAGGACAGGCACCACAGCTACACAGAGAAACCCTGTCTCAAAAAAAAAATCTACAAATAAATTTGCAAAATTGATCTATGTTATAATGACTTTGAAATTGTGGCAGGTCTTTAAACTGTAAAAATACGCAGTATCAATTTTCTAGAATATTTTTTACTAAAAGTCACAGTTATATTACAGTATTACTATGGATCTTGTGTTCTAATCCAGTGGTAAAAAAATATATTATGCAATTTTCTTACCATTTCACTCACTTTCTTCTGTAAAGAATATTGAGAAACCTTGAAAAGAGAAGGAAAATCTATTAGAATTCTTTACTTTAAATTTCTTCTGACATCAAAACTGCATGCTACCAAATGTGGCATTTATCTATTACAACTTTTAGTGAATTTTTTTCAAATTTTTATAGTAACTCTCTTCCTTACAACACTAGTATATTCAAGGCAGTACAGTGTCTTGTGCCTATAATCCTAGTACTTGGAAGGAAGGGGTTACATAGTTGAGATCCTGTCTTTAAAAACACATCTATTGCCTTTGTTCACAATATATTTACAGGAACACTATCACTACATCTGTTCCTGGGATACTGCTTGAATAAGACAGATCCCTGGCCATAAGAGTGTATTTCTGGTCCGGTAATAGTAGACAGAGAGTGAATGGTAGGAACTATACCATGTTAAAGAATGGTAACTTCAAGAAACTGCATCTGGTAGAGTTTGATACTTCACACTAGTGTTTGTTGAAGGACATATTAAAGAAGAAATAAACATAGGAATAAAAATTATTTTAAGTAAAAAAAAAATCTCACTACTGACTACTTTAGTGCTTCTGGCTTTAGTGAATTGAACTTTAAAGGAGAGCTAGAGGGATATGACCACAAAAGATGTCCCAGTCTGTAGGACTCTTAGAATTTGCAATGGCTATATAAAACATAGTAGCCCAATGTTTAACTTCACCAATTTACCTAATCCCTCTCATGTTTATAGGCTTACCTAGTTTTCAGCTTTTTAACAATGTGAATTATTCTGAAATGTGCTTATATTTGAATTTTGTAGTTAGTCATTTCAGCAGAACAAATTTCAAAAAGTAGAATTTCTAAGGTTTGTTCTTTTTAAAAAAAAAATTACAAAGTTACTTTTAATACTTTGGAATAGGAAGGAAGGAGTACAGCTTCTCACTCTCAGGAGTGGTCCAGAGAAAGAGAAGCTACCTGAGGGGAAGCAAGCTGCCGACTAGGGGCAAAAGGAATGCCATCAGTGCTGCCACCTGTGATCACTACAGAACAAAGCAGGTGTGTGGTGAACCTGGTGCCAGCACACAGGTGAAGGGCTCAGAACTGCTCGGGTCCCATGTCTTTCTCATTTGCTTCTGCTGCAAGATCTCCAGATCCCCGGGGCTAGTAGAGGATGGTCATTCTGGTTCTCTGCTTTCAGACAGAGACAGAAGCCCTTCATCTCTGGGCATTCCCTTAACAGAATGTTGCTCTGCTTTTTCATATTTTTCTTGCAGGCCAGCTCACACTGGATACATTTTTGTTTTTGAAAATTGTCACTTAGTCCTCCAGAATAGCTGACCAGGCTAAACTCTAACCAGCCATGTATGAATTCTCATTTTCTTCAATAACTTTGACTTGTTAAACTTTAAGAAAAATAAAATAACTGTTTCACATTCACTATGAAACAAATGCCTTAGCTAGCTGCCATAATCTCAACAGAATAGTTATGTGTATGTCACTTCTTCAGTAAATACTGAGTGCTTGGACCCTGTAAGCAAAGTCCATAAATACAGGTACTGGGGGTAACAACAGTGGACCCAGGAAATGCTTGCCCACTTTTATTCTGAGGAAGATAAGCCATAAGCAATGTACTTAAGTTAAACTACATGGTAAGAGTTAAAGAAAAACAATCAGGAAATGTAATTTCATTGCATGGTCGGTAAAGACCCTCCTGAGTCAGCAACTTGTGGTTAAAGTCTTAAGAAAGAAGGAAGAAAATTTCAACAAGTTCACAGCCCTTAACACAGTCAATAACCTTATTTTGTATCTTTGTTTCAATGAACTAGAATGCTCATGTGGAAAGAAGGAAGTAAATGGGAAAAATAAACAAAAATGACTTCAGAAATGGCAGAATGCAATCATTGTTAACCTTGTAATTTGTGGTAGAAGTTAGATTTTTGCAAATTCATTAGGGAGCTCCAAGCAAATGTGCTGATTGCTGTTATAAATAATTGCTCTGGTTTAAGTTAGTTCAAGGAGTGAACAGAGACAAGGCTGGGAACATATTTTATTGAAACCAGTCAGTCACTTAAATAAATAGTGGAAACATACATTTATTTTGTATGACATTATGACATGATGTTGTCATCTGCAAAGTTACTGCTTGAGAACTGTGTAAATTATACTAAAACTGCATAATGTTTAAAACTCATTATATATGTATTAAACTATCAAGGAAGTAAAAATTTTTAAGTTATCATAAAAAGATAATATATATTTTAATCAAAAGTATACGTATCTGTTTCTGAATATAGTTGAAACCCAAACTAAGTATAAATATAATAAATACTATATAAATAAAATGTGGCAAATAAAAGATTGAAAATTACTCATGTATCTATAAAGCGGTCCACTTTCACCTGGATAATTAGCACATTTAAATCCTTAGCCCAGACTGGAATACCAGGATGCAACTGCCTAAACACAGTACCTATGAAAACATAAAACCAGTCTTCAACTCTACTCACTGACAGATAGGACCTCATAAAACTAAAACGTTTCTCCACAGCAAAGGAAACAATTAACTGAATTAAGAGACAACCTACAGAATGAGAGAAAATCTTTGAGATTAATATCTAGTCTATAAAAAGAATTAAAAAAACTAAATAGCAAAAAAATCAAATAACCCACTCAATAAATGTGCTAATAAAATTAACAAAAGTTATCAAAAGATGAAGTACAAATATTAAAAAATGTCCACTCTTGCTAGTTATCAGAAAACACAAATTAAGTGTATATCATCCCACCCAGTCAGAATGACAATCAATCAGAAAACAAGTAATTCCAAGCTTGGTGATGTACACCTTTAATCCAAACACTCAGAAGACAAGGGGAAACAGATCTCTGTGAGTTCAAGACCACCACCTGGTCTACATAGCAAGTTCCAACCTAGTCAGAGTTACACAATGAGACCCTCTCTCAAAAAATAAAAAAGTTCCCAAGGATGTACACAAATAGGAACGTTCACACGCTATTGATGTGAATGCAGACTGGCCCAGATACTATGGAAGTCAGCATCTCCCATAGGGCCCAGCACATCAACATATGACAGAGATGCTTGTGCACCAATGTTTACTGCAGCAATCCCATAACAGCTAAGTATGGAATGAATCCAGGTATCCACTAACAGAGGGCTGGGTAAATAAATATGGTATATAATAAAAATGGAATTTTTAGCTAAAAATAAAAAATAAATTATGTGGTTTACAGGAAAATAGGCACAATTAGAGATGATCATATTAAGTAAACTAAAATAACTCTCAGAAAAACAAATATACATTTTCTCTCATTTGTGGTTCATTGGTTTTATATTTATATAAAATATGTGTATATATGACATGAAAGTAGATGTGGAACTAGGAGAACAAGAATGAATAACAGGGGAGGGAGGTATGCGTAAGATGGGCTAGTACATGTATATTTGTATGAAAAATATCCTTATGTAGCCCAGTAGTATATGCAATAAATATTGTCAGTGAGCAGTTCCTAATTGCAAAGACATTCAATATACCAACACAAAAAACTTTGTTTTTAACTAAAACTTGTTCAAAATTAAAAGTTATTCCATGAAAAACTAAAACCCTAAACATGTATTATAAAGCATTCCCTGCATGTGTACACATCCGATGATCACTAACATATTGAGATTCAGGGAAAAAAAGGAAGTATCCTAAATGAGTTCTGTAGAAAAGTTACATGACATAGTTTCAGCAGAAAATATACTTCCTGTGAAGAGGGGCTAGCAAGTTAAAATTTATGAACCACATCAAACACAAAGACCTCCAAGGGGAAACTCAGCAGGCAGACACTGCAAACAGGAAGACTTGACCATCAATAATTAGAGATAAGAGATAAAAATCTCAACGATATAAAATTATTTTATATGATTAAAGACGTAAAAGACAAAGTAAAAAGCATGAGAAAAGTATAAGACACTATAAAAAAGACAGATTTGAAAGTGTACCAAATTGAACTTCCATAAAACAGAAATGCAGTTATAAAATAAAAAACTTAATGGACAAGTTATATGACAAATAAAACATAGTTGAAAAATGAGTGAACTAGAAGATAAATGTAGAGAAACAACATAAAACATAGCAAGCTCACAGAGATAAAGAAAGAGTGTGAGAGTACAAAGACACGTAAGGCACACTGAGAAGATGCAAAATGTATCTTCTACGAAAATGGAAAGGAGAAAAGATGAAGATTATTGGGGAAGGTGAAACTTGAAGTCATCATAGTTTAAAAGGTCAAAAGTATTAATTTCACATCACAAAAATATATACCTTGAATTATATAAAATTAGAAGGATGGTAAAAATTTGGGTGATAAGAATTATTCTGACTCCACTTAGAGAACTGTAGGTCTCTTTTTCAAGATTTTAAAAACATATATGCAGTTTCATAGCAAAACTTAGAGAAAAGTACAAATATCCCATAGACTCCCTGCTCTCCTCACACAAGAGCAACCTCCCTGACTATTAACACCTCTTTCCCTCCTTCCCTCCCACACACAAATTATGTGCCTGTTACAATTAGTGAGCCTACAATGACACATTATCACTCAAAGTCCACAGATTACAACAGGGTTCACTCATGAACAGTCTATGTGTCTGGACAAGTGGGTAATGATATGTGCCCAGCACTACAGCACCACACACGGTGTTTCCACTATTAACATGCTTCAGTCTCTTTTTTACTCTTTTCCTCTGCTTTTTAACAAAGAATGTTGAATTTTGCAAGAAACAGCCAAATTGTCTCCACAGCTTTTCTGTGATCTAGATTTTGGTTATTTCAATTTTAAAGCACAGTGTTATATTTGACACTTTACTTTGCAATTCCTTCATAGCATATGATGTGGAACATCTTTTTATATGAGCACATGTCATCTGTCTGTGTATCTTTGGTAAGGTTTGTGTTAGACCTACAGCATATCTTTCATTTGAGTTGTTTGTTTTTCTCTTACTAGGTTTAAGAGAAAACTTAATGTGATGGAGAGCAGTCTGCATCAGGAGAGCCTTCTGTGAGTACTGTCTTCTCATCTGGAGCTTGTCTTTCACTATGTTGAAAATCTTTTTGAAAAGCAGAAACTTTTCATTTCCATGAAGCCCAGTTTACCAGTCACTGCATGGATCATTCCTTTGGTCTCATGCCTCAAAAGCCAATGCCAAACCCTCCTAGATTTTTTTCCTACAATGTGTTCTAGAATTGCTATAGTTTTGGTCTCTGATCCATTTTGTCATTTTGTGTCAACTGTATGTCTGTGTTTAGAGTCAGTTTTTCACAATGCCAAGTTGTTCCAGTATCATTTATCATTTACTCCAAGACCTTTTGTGTTACATGTCCTCTGTCCTCCTGATGAAAACATCATTCAAATGTCTAAGACCTATTCATGGATCAAAACATACACATAGTCACAGCTTCAAGAATTCTGTTCTCTTTCATCAGAGTGATTGGATGAGACTTAAGACCATTAAACTTCAATAGTAAAAAGAGCAAATTACTAAATATGCCTTCAGATCTGCAAGAGTCATTAGTATTCTATAGTCTATAAGAACAGTATGAAGTTAGTGAGAAAATAATGAGAGAGAGCTATAGAGGTCATCTATCGCCATAGTCCCTACCCAGTTTAATCACATTCTACCCATCTTCCTCTTCATGCTTCTGGACATTCAATAAAACTGACTCTTCGGGTTCACTCCTTTTATACCAAGTAGATAGTGGACATACTTTATTACTCTATAGAAGTGATCTTGTTGGGAAATAATAATATGGTTCAACTTCTTCATTTTACTTAAAAGAAACCTGAAGTTCAAGAAAAGTGTGTCTTGCCACATTATACAATAAGCCATTAATCCACAAAAACATCAGCAAAGTTATCTAGCCATTTAGACATACTGTTTTGTTAAGGAAAGTCTCTCATTTGAAATCAACTGGGTACCATGATTATACAGAAAGGAAAAATTCAAATAATCTATCACAACAAAAATATTTTCTCTGTTTCTTTCTTTTTGGGGGTGTATGGTTTTCTATTTCTATTTGTTTTGGAATTAGGTGATTAGAAGCCCTTGACTATGAGTTCCACGATGAAAGTTGCTATCCAATTATTGCCAGCACCTGGTAAAGTATTACATTATTAAAGGAAGAAAACCAGGAAGTAGAGGAGGCAGGGGAGGGGCTCTGTGTTAAAAGGTCTTTGTCAGGTGGGTTTGTGTCAGATCTGTATCTGAACAGGAGCTTTACCTGAGCTTCTTCAAGTTGAGGTGGGGGAGATGGGACTCACAGTGACCCTTCACTGTTTATCTGTTCAAGCGTTATTTGACAGATCAGATACTGTGTAGTATGTGACATGTATTATGTCACCAGCAAGACAAAGCATGTCCTTATACCTATTCAAGGGTCAGCCATATGAAGGAATTTATTTTGCTTTCAAAATACTTATGATTCAAATAATTAGATGCTGTATACATGACATCAACTGAAACAATCTAAAAAGAATAAATTACTCCTTTTGAAAATATTTTAGTAAGAAAAATGTATTAATTTTTCAACACTTACTCAAACTTAAATTGGGCCTAAAATAAAAGTAAGAAAACACAAATTAGGGCAGGAGAGATGGCTCAGTGGTTAAGAGCACTGGATGCTCTTCCAGAGGCCCTAAGTTCAGTTCCCAGCAACCACATGATGGCTCACAACCATCCATAATGAGATCTGGTGCCCTCTTCTGGCATGCAAGGCAGAACACTGTATACATAATAAATAAATCTTTAAAAAAAACCCACAAATTAGAAAGGGTGTTTTTATAATAGTCACAGTGTTAGTGATTTCTATTTTCTTTTTTTTTTAACAGACTTAATTAACATTATTTTTCTTCTATAAAAATCTTTTATGTGGTGGCCACAGCTGGAGTCTAGGTCCTCTGAACAGAGACTCTGTTGCAGGTTTAAACAAGACAGTCAATGAATTCCTGATAAGAAGACTTGGTGAACACAAAATTTACTAATTAAAAAGAAAAATGAAGCCGGGCGGTGGTGGCGCACACCTTTAATCCCAGCACTTGGGAGGCAGAGGCTGGCGGATCTCTGTGAGTTCGAGGCCAGCCTGGTCTACAAGAGCTAGTTCCAGGACAGGAACCAAAAGCTATGGAGAAACCCTGTCTCAAAAAAAAAAAAAATGAACTAACTTTTAGTTAAAATTTCCAGAGATGATAAAGAAATACAGGCAAGAAAAAAGTAGTCCACAGAAGAACAAAAACAAAGTCTTAAAATTACTGACTCATACTCAATAATCATGTCATATCTCACCTTTTATTTCTCTGAGCAATGTTTTATATTTTTCAATCAAAAAACTTCACCCCTAATATTTTAAGCATTTTCTAAGAACAAAGATTTTGTTCTATACAACCCCAATACCAATTACACCCAGAGAAATAGTAACAATAATTTTTAGAGTCTAACAAATAGTTCTATCCAGATCTCCTCTCTGAAACCCTATTCTTTGTATGGACATGTCTTTCCTTGGTGCAGGATCCAATCAAGGACTATGTATTGCATATAGTTTTTCTCTCTAAGCAAAAGTATTTTGCCTTTGCTTTTTTTATGACAGTGAATTTTTTTTCTGTTTTGATACAAGGTATGTATGTAGCCCAAGATGACCTCAAACTCATAAACCTCCTGTCTCAGCCTTTTAAGTGCCAAAACTACAGGTGTGTGCCACTACTACTTAACATTGACAGATTTTAATATCCCAAGTCAGCTGTTTAATGGGATACTCCAAATTATAACTAAATATCTTCTGTATTTTCTATGAGACTGAGAACAATTTAAGGGCAAAAGCCATAATTTCTTAGCCTTTATATTTGCAGAAAATAAGGAATTCACATGTTGCAATTATTCAGTTAATACTAGAATCTTTGTTCTGTTTTTGAGACATCTCATATTGTTTCTTCAGTGTTTGATTGGTATAAGCTTGTTGTAAAAAATTACACAGATAAAGGTATGTGCTCCTTATGTCACAGTGACACTGAACCCAAGGAATCAGCAGCAGCAATTTTACATTTGATCTTCTTATTTGTTCTCTGTAAGCAATGCTATCTATATGGTAATACTTTGAAATCATAAAAACATTTTCTGCAGTAATATTTCCATTTTGACTTAATTTTAGTT
Source organism: Microtus ochrogaster (assembly GCF_000317375.1). Classification (NCBI taxonomy): domain Eukaryota; kingdom Metazoa; phylum Chordata; class Mammalia; order Rodentia; family Cricetidae; genus Microtus; species Microtus ochrogaster. The sequence goes on along the minus strand of NW_004949096.1, from coordinate 145,779 downwards.
TTGTAGGCTCAAGGCAGAAATCTTTCCTCTTTTATGCTCACCGCTGTATCCACCCCACTAAGAAAAGTGTTTGGCACACAGCAGACTTTCTGTGCACATGTACTGAATAAATTACCAGTATGAGACTAAACAATTTAAGGGTAAAGGCTATCATTTCTCAGTCTTTAACTCTGCAGAAAATCAGGACTTCACATGTGTAGAGTAAAAGGGCCAAAGAAACACCCTGACTTGAAACAAAAACTAGTTAAAGAAACATACTTTGGCCCTAAAACCAGAGTTAAGGAGACACACTCTGCCCCTGAACTGAGGTCTTCTGCCTCAGCATGAAAACCAACCAATCCTTGAGCAGACGAACAAGTCAATCATTGATAACAAAATCCAGTCAATCTCTAAATTTGTCCAAACTCTGGGATTGAAATCCGACCAATTCCCACCCAGAAAATCTTCACCCTGGAAAAACTCCGCTCCTAAGAAGCCCTATATAAGCCTGTACTGTCCAGTTGGGAGCTGCCTCCTTCCACTGAGGCAGAGGCAGCCACTGTCCTGAATTTCTCCCTCCCATACACCTCTTGAATGAATTTTGGTTGAAGACCTTCTTTCCCCAAATTGGAGTGGGGCAGAGAAGTAATAACTTTTCAACTTTTGCCAGAACAGAAGAAAGCTGCTACATCTCTGCTGCAGGAGGGCATCCCCCTTAGCAGAGTGAAGCAGAGTAACAACTTTCACTGGAGCACAGACAACAGGCATTTCTGAGGGGAAACTCCCCTAGCAGAGGCAAGGAGAGCTGAGCTGTAACAGCTCCCTTGGAGAACTACATTCCCGTGGGGAAACCATCCCCCTCCAGAACAAACATCCAGGATACCCTTCTCTTCAGAGTTGTAGGTATGGCCTGGCTTCCGACTACTTTTCCTTTCAGAGTTGTAATACTTGTACCATGCAGCAAATATTCAGTTAAAGCCAGAATTTTGTTTGTTTTTGTTTTTTGAGAGAGGGTCTCTCCCTTATGTAGCCACAGCTATCCTAAAACTCACTATGTAGGCTGGCCTTTAACTCAGAGATCTGCCTTTCTCTGTCTCCCAAGTACTAGAATATTTATTAGCTTTTAAGGGCCACAGATAAATTGTAACATATAAGCCTTACTTGTTTTTCTCATACATGTAATGTTAAAAACTACAGCTACTTACCTATGGTGGTTTGAATAAGAATAGGCCTCGCAGACTCAAATGCTTAGTCACTAGGGATGGCACTATTTGAGACCCATTAAGAGATGTGGCCTTGTTGAAGTAGTTGTGGCTTTGTTAGAGGAAGTGTGTCACTGGGAGTGGGCTTTTCAAAACAGTCTCACTCTCTCTGCCTTTGTATGAGGATGCAGAACTCCCAGTTCCTTCTCTAACACCATGTCTGCTTGTGTGTTACCATGCTCTACACCATGATAATAATGGACTAACTTCTAAAACTGTAAGCAAATCTCCAATTAAATTATTTCATTTATAAGAGCTGCCTTGATCATGTTTTCTCTTCATAGCAATAAAACAGTAAGTCACCTATATTGCAGTAACAAACAATGAAGGCTACTTTAATATACATATACTATATGTATATGTGTATTCTACTTAATATCTGTATATACTATTCATTATACTATAATATTTATCAAACAAAAATTAAAATTTCAAATTATGGTACACAAGTAAAAGTATTATATAAATTGTAATGTAATAAAAACTATTATTAGCTTTGTTAGCCATGCTGCATGGTGTTTCACTGACGCATGCTAATAGAAAATTGATTTTTAAACTGTAAGTTACTTTACCTGCAGTGTTTTTAATGTTTCTTTCAATCCTTCAATTTCTTTTTCTTTGATTTCTTTAGCAAGTTTGTATTTTCCCTTTAAGAAAAAAAAAGGTCACACTCCAATATTTTATTTTTAGCATAAATATAAAAGGAGAAAATAGAACTCAAGAACCAAAACCTGTATTTTAAACCTAATATTTCACAGACTTTAAACAAACATCTACATGACAAAGTATACTTATAACAGCCTTTAAACATCAAACACTCTTCCAGGACAGGCTCCAAAGCTACAGAGAAACCCTGTCTCGAAAAACCAAAAAAAAAAAAAAAAATCAAACACTGCAATAACCTTTACATAATTATAATTATCATAAAATAAAATGTTTTAACTATAGCTCAATTTATAAGAACACTTTTAAGCAAACTTATAGACACTATATAATTATTAAATTCTTACATAGAACATACAATCATCTCTCAGAATTTACAAGGAACTGAGTCTAAGAGTTCCTCTATAAATACCAAAATCTAAGGATGCTCATAGTGTTTGCACATAACCTACACACATTCTCTTATATACTTCAAATTATCACCAGATTAGTTATAATACTTAAAGTAATATAAATTATATATAAATAGTTGTCATAAGACACTGGTTATGAAATGATGTTGTGAATAAAATCTATGTATCCAGCACAGAAGCAATTTTTCTTAATTAGTATTTTTAATTAGTGTCGTTAAACCATGCATGCAAAACTGTAGATGCAGAGAGGCAAATATATTCTAATTAATAAGACATAGGTGCATCTATATTACAAGTATAAAGATAAGGAAGAATTTTCCTTAAAAGTCTCTTGCTTAAGAGTATGTGTATAAATTAATATTGTAAATTCTATGTCCATTGGCATACTTAACATAATCCATGTTAATTGTTAACATTAGAAAATATGCGAGGTAAGTTTCTTGACTTGTTAGAAATCATGTCTCTTCTCTAAATTAGCTGGCAACCAGATACAAATCATTTCAAGAGTTTATACTGAAAGCAGTTACTCACACTGGAAAGGCACTAGAGTGGTGGTTCTCAGCCTTACTAATTCTGTGATCCTTTAGTACAGATCCTCATGTTGTGGTGACCCCCAACCATAAAATTGTTTTCATTGCTACTTCATTACTGTAATTTTGCTACTGTTGTAAATCGCAGTGTAAACATCTGACATGCAGGATATCTGATATGTGACTCCCCAAAGAGGCCATGACCCACAAGTTGAGAACCACTGCACTAGAGCATGGAATGACCATAGAAGGAAGCACTCCGGCAGAAAAAAAGCACAATTCCTTTGGGAGCTGAAGAAGCCTGAATTCTAGTCCCAGTTTTACCATGTAAAGTCATCCCATCTGTTGAGCCTGAATATTCTCAATCAGAAAATCATAAAGTCAAGCAACATGATGACCTGCTTATAAGATTTTAATCAACCAACATTCTCCATTATTTCATTATTGACACCCATTTCTATTATTGTGAATAGTGATGCTAAATTCATTTAACTATATCTTAAAATGAATAGCTACCTTTTCTTCTTCCAAGGCATACATCTTCATTTGCAGCTGGTAAGTTTTAAAATTAAAATACAGATAAGTAAACTAGTGATTTCTGCTCATCAGGAAGGATATGAAAGCATTTTATACTCTATATTGAATTTATACAATTTGAACATATTCTCACATTGAGAAAACATAAATAAAGGAAGAGAAGGAAAGGCAATCACTAAAGCACATAAATAACTAAATCACATTTAAATATCAATAATTCCCTTGAAGTTTGGTTTAACTCTCCAAAATTCTTAAATGTCTGAATATTTACTACCTACTTTTAAGCAATATCATGTATCATTTTCTAAAGGTATAAGTATATGAAATCACAGCATTTATATTTGCATGAGCAATACTTACATTCTGAGTTTGATTAAATACTTATGATAATGAAATTAAAATGACTTTTATTACTTTAAAAATGTCACTCTAAAATAGCAAGATGAAAGCGAATATGCCAAAGGAAAAAATAAAATATCCTAAGCAGCATTAAGGACTTTAACAAAATTGTCAATACTTTTTCTTTGAGACATCTCTACCTCTCCCACACTCTTCATTTGCATTCAATAGTTCTTTACTTAAAAATAAGCACGGGCTGTGAATGCAGCATGGTGATAAGAACTTTCCAGCCATGTGAAAGGCCTGTGTTTGAGCTCTAGTACTATAAAATAAACAAATGTGAGAATCGGAAGATGTCTCCTGAGGGTACCAGGACCTTCCGAGGTACTCGGTGTCTTGAGACGGCAAAGACTCAGACTTTGCAGTCCAGAACACTGTATTACACTTCTGCTTCCTAACCCTTCAGCTAAAACTCTTACAGCATTGGTTAGAATTATTTCAAATTAAAAGAAAGTTTGCCTTGTTTAACACAATTCATCCCAAGATATAAATTATCACTAACCTTAACCAACTATGATGTTAGGTACACAGGTTTATTTCTTTGTGTTTCTTTTTCTCCACACATAGTTGTATGAAAATGAAGACAAAAGAGAGGGAAGAAAGAATGAGAACAGTGGGATATAAAGACAGCATTCTAGAAGGTATTGTATTTTCGTATTTTCCTAAGCTAACATTTGCTTTTGTTGTCGCTGTTTTACAGGAAGCATTATTTTTTGCTAAGTAAAATTAATGCCAATGAAAATCTAAGCTAACATTTTCTAATAAGTAGAGATGAATCTGAGAAAGTCAAAAATGATAAAATTAAATTAATGAAGGTATAGCTTTTATTACTTTAAAATGTTTTAGTTTTATTTTCTTTATTTTTCAATTACTGGTAGCGATTATTCATGGAGATTTCAGCAGAGAGCAAAAAGGATCACCTCTTCTCTCCCTACTTCATATCCTCTTTCTTTTGGGGGTATTGTTGTTGCTGCTATTCGCTTTTTGTTTTGTTATGTTGAGACAAAAGTCTCTCTATGTATCCAGCTGGCCTGGAACTCAAAATACAAACTAGGCTGACCTTGAACTCACTAAAATCAATCTGAACTCACAGAAATCCATCTGCTTCTGCTTCCTGAGTGCTAGGATTAAAAGCATGTGCCACCATGCCTGGTTTCACATCTTCCTCTTAATATTTTTAATTACTGGTGAATTGACCCAAGCACCATGCATGATTCAATAGATCAACTTCTGGAAAGGAGCAGTATGGAAAAGGGATGGCAATAGCATATTTTTACAAAAGAAAGAGGATGA
>NW_004949096.1:132450-138568 GCF_000317375.1 Microtus ochrogaster | reverse complement strand
AAAAAAAAAGAAAGAGGATGAATGAGCACATATCAAAATTATTAAGGACAGATAGATACATCTATACCACCAAGAAAACATTTTTCCAAATTTCTCTACACTAGCATGAGTTATAAGTAAAAAATTTATTTCTTGTTTTCCATAATGTTCTTTTGTTTTCTGTATGTGCAGAGAATAGTTTATCATAATATTCACTGCAAAGAGAAAAAATACACAATTTTCAATTGTAGTTAGTCCATCATGAAAATCACCTGATTTTTAAAAACTTCCATTGCTTCCTTATGTTGCTTTATTAACACCTCCTTTTGATTCTGAAGAGTCTCCTGTTTTTAAAATTATGAGAAAAGGAAAAAAAACATTATGAGAAGTTAAAACAAAGTTTGGTAAGTTTTCTAACTTTAAAACTCAATTAGGTTTACAGTTAAAATAAGTTAAGCATAGGCAGCTGGGGAGATGGCTCAGAGGTTAAGAGCACTTGCTCTTCTTACATAAGACCCAGGATCAGCATCCACATGGTAGCTCAAATCATTGGTAACTCCAGTTCCCAGGGAATTGGATACCCTCTTCTGACTTATATATATATATATGTATATCATGGGCATCCAGACATACCCATGATATACATATGCATACAGAAAGACAAAACATCATATAAAAAATAATCAAAATGAAAATATTTTAAAGCATATTTATTTCTATTTATTCCCTTGAAATATGACTTTAATCAATTTCATTATCTTTTGGTGATAAAATTATACATAAATTTTGATTTCATTTGCTTATTCATAATAAAAGCACACTGCTTTTTAAATTTTTGTACTCTACCTACATCAAGACCCAGCAATACCACTTTTGGGTATATACCCAAAGTATGCTCAACTATGTTTATAGCAGCATTATTTGTCATAGCCAGAACCTGGAAACAACCTAAATACCCCTTGACAGACAAATGGATAAAAAAAAAAATGTGGTACATTTACACAATGGAGTACTACATAGCAGAAAAAAATAATGACATCTTGACATTTGTGAGCAAATGGATGGATCCAGAAACCATCATATTGTGTGAGGTAACTTAGACCCAGAAAGGCAAATATCATATGTATTCACTCATAAGTGGCTTTTAGACATAAAGCAAAGGAAGACCAACCTACAATTCACAATCCCAGAGAACCTAGACAACAAAGAGGACCCAAAGAGAGACATACATAGATCTGATCTATATGGGAAGTAGAAAAAAAGACAAGATCTCCTGAGTAAACTGGGAGCATGGGGACCTTAGGAGAGAGTTGAAAGGGAGGTGAGAGACAGGGAAGGGAGCAGAGAAAAATATATAAAACAATTTTTTAAAAATTCAGACTCTAGAAACAGCTGGCTTCAAACTTTCTTCAATGCCAAGCCAGATGTAATGAAGTGCACCTGTTGTCATAGCATATGGAAGGTGAAGATTAGGTATTCAAGGCCCACCATGGTTCCAGAGACAGTTAGCCTAAGCTGTCAAGAAAGAACAAAAAGAAGGAAAAAAGAAAGGTAGGAAGGAGGGAGGGAGAGAGGGAGGGAGAAAAAATGGAAGAAATTCTAACTAAATTGATTAAAATTAACAGCCCTAGTATACAAGAAGAATTGTAGTCTTGGGGTTGGAATTCCTAGAGAAGCCAATTTATTATCTAAGTATATATTGTCAATGACCTTTACTTTTTTTTTTTTGAGACAGTATTTCTCTTTAGCTTTGGAGCCTGTCCTGGAACTAGCTCTTGTAGTCCAGGTTGGCCTCAAACTCAAAGAGATCCGCCTGCCTCTGGCTCCCAAGTGCTGGGATTAGAGGCATGTGCCATCACTGCCCAGCCAACATTTACTTCTTTAAGTTAGCCAAACTATTTTTTATAAAACCAAAGTACAGCAAAGAATTTCACTTTTTTCTCTTATCTTTGTTTATGTGTGTTGTGAGTTCAAGCCTGTATGTGTTCTGTGGGATAATGCTCTTATATACTTTATAGATCATATAAACTCATAGTGGTTTAATAGAACACTGATTGACCAGTAGCCAGGCAGAAACTATAGGTGAAGCAACCAGACTTAGGAGAATTCTAAGAAGAGGAAAAGCAGAGATGCAGTCACAGCCAGATGCAGAGGAAGCAAGATGAGAATGCCTTACTGAGAAAAGGTACCAAGCCATGTGGCTGAACATAGACAAGAATTACGAATTAATTTAAGTTGTAAGAGCTAGTTAGTAATAAGCCTGAGCTAATAGGTCAAACAGATTATAGTTAATATAATCCTCTGTATGTTTCTTTGGAGCTAAATAGCTGAGGGGCTGAGCGGGACAGAAACTTCTGTCTACACATGTGCCACAAAGGCAAGTGTGGAGGTCAAAAACAACTCAAGTGTTTGTCCACCGTATTTGAAACTGGGTTTCTTACTCACTGCTTTGTACTTCAGGCTAACTGGCAATCAAGTTTCTAGGGACTGACCAGTCTCCACCTCCCCATTTCACTGTAAGAACACTAGAATTTACACTATCTCTCCTGGCTTTTTAATGGGTTCTGAAAATCCAAACTCAGGTCCTCATGTTTGTACAGCACTTTACCCAGGAGGCCATTTTCCTAATCCCCAGGTACTTTTTTATTACATTTATATGATCCCATTTCTCACCTCCCCCATATTTCAGGTGAACATTATATGTCTGATTCTTTAGGTTTAATATTTAATTTAAAGTGTTTTCTATTCTATTTATTTCAAAGTTAAGGGGCTACAGAGGTGGTTCAATGGTTAAGAACACTGCTGCTTTTCTGGAGTTCAGAGCCTAAAAGCACTAAACTTGGTTTGTTGTTATTTTTTCCTAAATACTTTGTCTTGATACAAATCTTGTCCCTTTTTCTATTTTTTTCCTTATCCCCTCTTGATCACTTCTGTACTTTACAAATCCAATTTATATGCCAATCTAAGTCACCCAGATGGACCAGAGCCTCTTTAAGATAATACAACTCATTGTGGAGTTTAGCAAGACCACAAACACTCTCACACACCCATGCTAGAACCAGGGCTCCTCCTTCTCAACTATGAGGAAAACACAGTCCTAACCAGCGTGGTGAACTGGACATCACACCCCATTTCCCTTATGCCTTGTTCCCTTGATTTCATCTTTATCTTACTTCCCAATTCTTCACTGTTAAATTTTTTTCATGGGTCCCAAAAATTTAAATGCTACAGGGAGATATTTAACAGATACAATTTGTACTCTCTTTTCCTTACACCTCACCACAACCCATCTGTAAGAAATGGTAAGTCAGAACCTCCTTCTCATCGGCATATCAGCATCTGGCATGTGATCTCTCACCAGTGGGCCAATTCGTGTGAGAATCTTGTGCAGTTGCCACATGGTTCTGATTTCAAGACAGCAACAGCCATGCCATGCCTGGAGGACAGTTTTCCACAACACACACAGGATATTTATTCTATTTTTACATATTATTCATTTTTATATTCATACAGAAATGCACATTGACATTTATTTTTATATATTAGTTATATATGTGTATTTTAGGATTTAGATATAATATAGTTTTAAATGAAAAATGATCAGCCAAGTTTGGTGGTATGTACACCTAGCACTCAGAAAGCAGAAGCAGAAGCAGGGAACTCTGTGAGTAGCACTATTAGGAGCTATGGCTTTGTTGCAATCGGTTTGGCCTTGTTGCAGGAAGTATGTCACTGTGGGGTAGGCTTTGAGGTCTCATATCTGCTAAAGCCATGCCCAGTATCCCAGACCACATTCTATTGCCTGCAGGATCAAGATGTAGTTTCTTCTCCAGCACCATGTCTGTCTGCATGCTGCCATGTCCACTATCATGATAATGAACTAAACCTCTGGAAATGTAAGCCACCCCAATGAAATGTTTTCCTTTATAAGAGCTGCCATGGTCATGATATCTCTTCACAATGACAGAAACCCTAACTAAGACAGGCACTCTCCCTAAATTAAATCTAGGTTCAATCTTATTTGTTTATAGCTAAGTTTTCTAATGGAAATAGGAGAACTATCAGACATGCTACAACAGTCTCCACTGACCTCTAGATTATGTTCCTTAACAGAGGTAAATCAACCAAAATGACAGAACTTATCTTACTCAGCAAAGCTTGCCATTTATGAGAGAAGTGAGTTAACATTATCACTAGGTGTGCGTCTGTAGACAGCCATGATTTCAGAATACTATAGAAATAAAGAGGTTTTGGATTTAGAACTTCAACAGGAATCCAGGTTGTAAAGTCAACCATCAGTGTTCTAATGCTTCCTGAGGGCACATATGCACTAAAAAGGGTAACCGAAAGCAGAAAGCAAATGCCCTAGCTAATCTTCACTGATACGTGATCCTGGGCTCTGTAATACCCCAAAGCCAAATCTTTTGAGAGATTTTTAAAGGCTATTTGTAATGCTCACAACAGGCTCCATGCTATAAAGAAAATGTGGTTGTAAATTACACAAGAAATCTCTTTCAAGACACTTTAAAGACAAACACTTGGTGGCACCAGAGGACCTTAACGGAATTTCTTAAAAACCTTTACATGAAACTACCCATCAGAATAAGGACTGACTGGAAACAAACTCAATTATAGCACCAACAGAAGTTTTACTAAGATTGCTGAGGCTGTCCCTGCTGATACTTCCGGTGTCAGCAGAGCCCTCCTGGTTAAACTGTCATTCTTGTATATCCTAACCTCAGCTCCTGTAAATGGACTTCCTAAAATTCACCCTATGATGGGTTCTGACTGTGTTCTCATCGTTGCCTACTTCTTCCCAGGATGGACTAAACTAAAATGTCTTGTCATGGAGGTACCACTGTGAAAGTAAAAAGAATTTCCTGATGTTGTGTTTCTAAACAGGCTCTCTAGTGACAGAGCACTCAGAAATCCTTGTAAACCCTTGCCCCTAATTCAAAAACTCACTGTCTCCATCATCTGCGGTCTTAAGGGAAAACTGAGCCCCCCAATTTGAGGTATTTCCTTACTTCAGTCAAACCTAGTAAAGTACTAGGTTTCAAAATCATATCAATACTGAATGTCAGCACATTTCTTCTACATGACTAAAAACTCAAAGATGTCTTCTGAAAATGACTCGAAAGAAATGAAATACTTGAAAACCATGTGTTTTTTGTTTTTTTTTTATTTAACTTTATTTTATGTGCATTGGTGTGAAGGTGTCAGATCCCCTGCAACTGGATCTTCAGACAGATGTGAGTTGTCATGTGGGGTGCTGGGAATTGAACCCGGGTCCTCTGGAAGAGCAGTCAGTACTCTCAACCACTGAGCCATCTCTCCAGCCCCCTTGAAAACCATGTTTGAAAAAATTGTATCAATTACTTTGGCTTTCAGCACAATATCTAAATTCCAGGAGATCTTGGGATCTCCTAAATGAACAGATATTAGGTTTCATTCTTCAACACCTATAGTTCTATGCTACCAAGTGATTTAAGACTAGAAAATGATAAGAAAACTGTAGAAACAGACCATCTTAGGAAAACAAAACAGAACAGCTCCCAATCAAAGGGAATGTGTCAGCAAGGCAAATACATAATACAGACGGCCTTTATTCCTGCACCTACATAATACATATACATAATACAAATATATAATACAGACGGCCTTTATTCCTGCGCCTACAGAGTGAGGTCTACATCAGGAGTCAAGAAACTAGAATCTGCCTGGGATAGTGGCACACGCATTTAATCCCAGCACTCAGAGAGCAGAGGCAGAAGGTGAATCTGTGAGTTCCAGGCCAGCCTGGTCTATAAAGTGAGACCTCCTAAAAAAATAAAATAAAATAAAAAGAAGAAACTAGGATCTGCAGGTCAGATTTGACCAACTACTTTCCTACAGGACCTGTAAGTAAAGAATTGCTTTTGCATTTTTAAATAGTTGCAAAGAAAACCCCCCAAAAAGAAAAAGCTAGTTACTCATCTAAGGGCTGGCTGCCCATGGCTGTTAGATAGTTGTGATGGAAGACTATCTGATCTACAAAGTCTGAAATATTTACCATATGGCTCTATAAATAAAAAGCAAGTGGTCTGTAGAGAGCCACACCTGATGGCAATGTAGAGAGCTGCGTGGAGCCACCTGATGG
>NW_004949096.1:118481-131910 GCF_000317375.1 Microtus ochrogaster | reverse complement strand
ACTTAAGGGCTGGGAGAGGTTTGCCCAGGGAGAGAGGGGAAGAGAGAGAAAAGTGTAAAAAGTCCTGGAATAAAACTGCAGTGAGAAGAGCTCCGGTGGTCAAGTCATCCTTGCGGGACCAGGGTGGCCATGACAGTGGTCTCCTAATCTAGGTCATCAGAGTCACCAACTGCAGTGCTTTATGAGGGTTTTAATTCCTTATACATGCCTAAATATTTTATTTCCTCTTTATTGGCAGTCCAGAACCTTAAATGAGTAAATGCATACTATTTCTTAAGTGATATCTCCAATTATTAGCCTCAATATTGCTTTCCAAATTCTCGGCCACCTGTGAGATGAGTCCAATAATGGACTGAAGTTGTGACTTAGAGACAGTTTCTGTTCTCTTGGTTTAAATTGGTGCTCTTAGCTATTAATTTAGGATAATTGATAATAATCATAATCATTTTTCCTTGCATTTTTCCATGTTGGTATGTTCAAATATGGGACTGTTTTATAACTACTGTCCTATCTAATGGACCAATAATAAAAAGACAGGAAATATATAATATATATTAGAAACAGTCATTGCCAGGATCAATCTAGATTTGGGCTGGAGAGATGGCTCAGAGGTTAAGAGCACTGACTGCTCTTTCAGAGGTCCTGAGTTCAATTCCCAGCAACCACATGGTGGCTCACAACCATCTGTAGTGAGATCTGGCACCCTCTTCTGGCCAGCAAGCATACATACATACATACATATAGAACATTGTATACATAATAAATAAATAAATCTTTAAAAAAACAGTGTAGATTTGATTTATTACATTCTAAATAAAAATAGTCTCCTCTCCAGATCAGGATGAAGGAAGGAAGAAGGACTGAGAACTGAAAGAAGAACATTCAAAATTAAGAGGTCTGAGAACACCAGCATCAACATTATTTTGTTTGTGGAAGAAAACTGTGCCTAGTATTTTCTGTTTTGAACCAATGCAGAAACTTTAAAGTGCTTGTTTACTTGGGTACAATACCTAGTTTATAAAAAAAAAATGTTTCATACTCAAAAGTAGCTTCAAGATACTCATGCTGTTACCTTGACCTGTCTTAAAACATTACATCACAATTTTTCAATTCCAATCAACCCTCCAACTTAAAATTATCCACATAAAGGCATTTGAGCCTAAAGCCAGAAACCCTCTCTATATTCTCATCCTGATGTGCCTCTTTTGAAACCTTGAGATTACAAAATGTTCAAACTACAATGAGTTAGAATACGGCTATTTTTAACAGGTTGTTTGATGACATTCTGATTAACATAGCACAGTCATTTTCACACTGCTAACAGTGTGGACAGTTTCTTTATTTATACAAGTCTATAAAGTACTATAGGAATCTGGCTCTATTTTCTCTTCCACTGAAACCCAGCTTCAAATACTATTTATTAAATAATCTATTCTTCCTTGTTAACTTGAAAGCTAATTCTATCATTAATTAAATTACCATTTGTATTTGGCTCTATTTCTGGGTTGTATTATGATACGTGTGCTGAATATACATTCATATATACAACAAAACTATTTTAACTTTTTAAATGTGTGTGTGTGCGCGCACACGTGTATGCGTGTGTGTATATGCACACATGTGTGAAGGTCACAGGCTGGGGAGTAGGAAGATTGAACTCAAGCATCAGCTTGGCAGTAAGTGCCTTTACCAGCTGAGCCACCTTACTAGCCCTATTTTAATTATTTTATAGCCTTATAATATGTCTAAGGATCAAAATACCACTACATCATTCTCCTTTTTTTCTCTAATACTTTCCAGCTATTCCTCTATGTTAATACCAGCCTTGGAATCAGCCTAAGAGCTCTCAAACATGCTCTTGGTATTTTTAAAAAGAATTACATTAACTTTTTAAATTATCTGAATTACTTTTAATTTTTTTATGAGTTTTTTTGTCTGCATGTATATCTGTGTACCACTTGCATGCCTAGTACCTGTGGAGGCCAGAAGAGGGCACTGGATCTCTTGTTTGTAACTAAAGTTACAAACAGTTGTCAGCTACCATGTGGTTACTGGGAATTGAACCTGAGTCCTCTAGAAGAGCAGTCAGTACTCATAACTGCTGAGCCACCTTTCCAGATCCTCCTATTCTGAATTTAATACTGTTGATTCTTCCTAACTAAAAGATATAGTAAGGTGCAGCTGAAAATACCTGTAATCCCAGCTATTTAGAAAGCTGAGGTAAAAAGATCACTTGAGCACAGACATTCAAGATCAGATTGAATGCAGCAAGACTCAGTCTCAAACAAACTCAGAAGCCAAGCACAACTTACATTTAAAAATCTACTCATAGTTTAATTTGCACTTAGTATTCACCTGTTTTCTCTCTTCATGGACAGGACTGTAGATATGTCCCTTACATAATCCTGCCCTGGTTGCTAGTCTTACCTTCAAATGCCCCCAAATTTCTAGTCAGATTTAAACTCTGTCATTTGAATTGTTAATCTGAGATATTGCCCCTAAGAAGAGGCAACATCAACTTAATCTTTACTCTTTGGGTATTAATTTTATTTTGGTGGAAAGGTGTAAGAACTGTTATGTTGGATGTTTTAACGCAGATAAGATTACAGATAAAATCATAGCTCACACGTTTTTATTTGGGTACATGATATACCACCCTGCGAAAACATGCTCTAGCCCTGAGCTTTCAGCACCTTCAGAAACACTCATTCCCTTTAGTATTTGTTAGATGCAAACAGAAGTTTTCAGCAGAATTGTCTTTGGTGTTATATTAGAAAGCTTAAAAATTCTGAAGCCACAAATATCATTGATTTTGGTGGGAACTGTCATGAGCCTATATTTCAAATGCTACACTACCTACAAATATATGTGAGAAATTTTAAAATGTTGTAGTAAATGTTAGAGCATAGGATTTATTTTATGTGTATACATGTTTTTGCCTACATGTATGTATATATACTATGTCCATGTCTGGAACCTGAAAAAACCAGAAAAAGGTATCAGACACCCTGGGACTGGAGCTGTGGGTGATTATGAGCTCTATCTGGGTACTGGGAAAAGAACACAGGTCCTCTGCGAGAGAAGCATGGTCTTGATCTCTGAGCCATCTCTCCAGCCCCCGGAATGTATTTTAAATAGATGCTGAAGATGATAATCTGAGAAGGGAATACTTACCTTTTGCCATTTCAGTTCCTGTATCTCCAAAATAATTTTAGCTATCTGCTTTTCATATTGAGTCTCTGCTTCCTAAATTGAAAAAATAGAGAATGCTATGAAAATGAAAACTTCACAGATTTAGTTCCAGCTCTTTCTAGTGAGACAGAAATGACACACCTTCACATTCACAGGGGAAACCTGGAATTCTTCAAATTAAATTTATAAATCCAGCAGAGGACTGTGGTTCCATATCAATCAAGTAATCTAAAATCTGGATAGAGGTTAGGCATGGTGGCATAAACCTTAATCCTGTCACTTGGGAGGCAGAAGCAGGCACAGGTACATCTCTTAGAACCTGATGGTCTTAGTTCAAACCCTAGAATCCATGTAAAGGGAGAAGGAAAAACCCTACTCTACAAAGGCTTTCTCTGACCAGCACACAAATGTTGTAGCATGAGCACACACATATATCATAATCATCATCATAAATAGAATTTTATTTAAAGAAAAAACACAGTCTTAATAAAAAGGAAATCTTTCCCAGAAGCTTCCCAACACGCACATCCCATTATCTCATTGCCATATGGGGTTACATGTACTCTCTAAATAAAGTCACTGGCAGAGAAGAGTACTTCATGAATAACTACCAATGAGAACTTCTCTGACTCACACCAGTAAGAAGTAAACCCTAAGACACAACCATGGCTTTTCTAAACTTGAAAAAAGGAAGAAAGTGCATGCCAACAAATACCAGCATTATATGCTACACAAAAAGTGAAGGTGACATTAGAATATCTTGTAATAATATGATCTATAATTAAAATT
The DNA here is from genome assembly GCF_000317375.1 of Microtus ochrogaster. Taxonomy (NCBI): domain Eukaryota; kingdom Metazoa; phylum Chordata; class Mammalia; order Rodentia; family Cricetidae; genus Microtus; species Microtus ochrogaster. The sequence continues at coordinate 127,929 of NW_004949096.1, read as the reverse complement.
GAATGGCCAGAAATAGTAGTACATGCCTGTAAACTCACCTACTCTAGAGGGAAACAGACAGATTTCAAGTTCAAGACCAGGTTGAGTAACATTGGGAGACTTACCTAAAATAAATAAATACATATATGTGCACCATACACAATATGCATACATTTATTCTGAAAAAAAAGTTGTGTTAAAAATGTAGAAGAGGACTGGAGAGGTAGCTCAGCAGTTAAGAGCACATATTGCTCAGGAGAGACCTGGGTTCGGTTCCTAGCACCTACATGGTAGCTTACAACTAATTCCAATTCCAGGGGATTAGCCATTCTCTTCTGAACTTCCAAGAGCACAAGAGAAAACACTGAAACATATAAAATAAATCTTTTAAAAGACTTTTTTAATGTAGAAAATACAGCTTTAACTATGTCAGTATGGTTACACTATTTTAAGTAGGCAGATTGTAAAATTTTATCATAATACTGTTCTCAGTTTTATGTATATATTGATTGATCCAGGAAAAGATTTATGAGACAGGTATTCTTACTATTTTAGTTGAAAAAAATCAAAGTAGCAAAAGGATAGTTTCTCAGTGCCCTAGTTTGCTTTCTGATACTGTGACAAACACCATGACCAAAGCAACTTGGGAAAGGAGAGGATTTACTTCAATTCACAGTTTATATTCCAGCATCAGGGAAGCTAAGGAAGCAACTCAAGGCAGGAACCTGGAGGCAGGAACTAAAGCAGAGACCATGGAGGACCACTGCTTTTGGCTTGCTGTGCTTGCTTTCTAAGCCTAAACCACCTTCCCAGGGGTGACAGCACCCACAGTAGGCTGGCTACTCCCAAATAAACCATCAAGAAAATGCCCCACTGTTTAAATGTACCATATTTTCTTTATCCATTCTTTAGTTGAGGGGCATCTAGGTTGTTTCCAGGTGCTGGCTATTACAAATAGTGCTGCTATGAACACAGCTGAGCAAATGTCCTTGTGGTGTGAGTGTGTATCCTTTGGGTATGTGCCCAAAAGTGGTATTGCTGGATCTTGAGGTAGATTGATCCCCAATTTTCTGAGAAACCGCCACACTGATTTCCAAAGTGGCTCTACAAGTTTGCACTCCCACCAGCATCCTCTCTAGCATAAGCTATTATTGTTGTTTTTAATCTTAGCCATTCTGACTGGAGTAAGATGGTATCTCAGAGTTGTTTTGGTTTACATTTCAAGAGAGGGAGGTGCAAAAGAAAAGGGGTTAAGACCATCATGATGATACCCACAAAAACAGCTGACCTGAGCTAGTGAGAGCTCACTGACTCTAGACTGATAGCAGGGGAACCTGCATAGAACCAAACTAGGCCCACTGACTGTAGGGACAGTTGTGAGGCTTGGGCAGTCTGTGGAGCCACTGGCAGTGGGACCAGGATTTATCCCTAGTGCTTGAACTGACAATCTAGGAGCACATTCTCTTTGAAGGGATACCTTTATCAGTCTAGATATAGGGGGAAAGGTTTGGTCTTGCCTCAAAGTATCAGACTTTGTTGACTCTTCATGGGACACCTTATCCTTTCTGAAGAGTGGGGGTAGGGTGGGGTAAGAGGAGGGGAGGGAGTGGAAACAGGGATAGATATGTAAAATAGGGAAAGATTATATTTTTTAAATCTTAATTTTAAAAAAGGAGAAAAAACAGAAAGAGAGAGAGAGAGAGAGAGAGAGAGAGAGAGAGAGAGAGAGAGAGAGAGAGAAAAGAAAATGCCCCACAGATATGCTAACAGGCCATCGAATATGGAAAATTCCTCTTTCTTCTTCCCTCTTTCCAGTCAACTCTAATTTGTGTCAACTTGTAAAACACTAAGCCCAGGAAGGAAGGGGCTTACTTGCCTTAAAGGTTAAGTCTATCATCAAGGAAAGTCAGGGCAGGAGCTGAGGCAGAAACTGCAGCAGAGACCATGACAGATGCTGCTTACTGGTTTGCCTCACTACCTTCAGGCCCACAGAGCCAAGAATGGTACTGCCCACAGTGGAGCAAACTCTCGTACATCAGTTACAATTAAGAAAATGTCTCACAGACATGCTCACTGGCCAGTCTGATCTGTCTGGGCAATTTGTTGAGGTTCCCTCTTCCCAGGTGACTCTAGGTTTGTGTCAGGTTGACAGCTGATTTGTTTTCTTGTTTCATATTTGAATTAAGATCTTGCTATACTGCCCAGGTTAGTCTGTAACTCCTGGCTCAACCACCCAAGTAATGGATACTACAACAGTCTTAACTCTGTCAAGAGTTTGTATTTGATCCCAAATTATCTGTCTCCAAAGTCTCTTGAATACTGAATTATATTTTTAAGAGATTGTGGATATGGGGCTGGAGAGATGGCTCAGAGGTTAAGAGCACTGGCAGCTCTTCCAGGTGTCCAGAGTTCAATCCCCAGCAACCACATGGTGGCTCACAACCATCTGTAGTGAGATCTGGCGCCCTCTTCTTGCCTGCAGGCATACATGCAAACAGTATACTGTATGCATAATAAATCTTAAAAGAGAGAGAAAGATTGTGGATATGATAAGACATAGGGATTGTTATAATACACTGCTTGAAAAACTCTTCATACTCTTTATAGCCCACACAAGTTAGAAAACCCTTTACCAGGGCCAGTAAGATGGCTCAGTGGGTAAAAGTACTTGCAGCACAAGTGTGGTGACTTGAGTTTAACCCCTATGACCCACATGATAGAAGGGAAGATCAGACTACCAAAGTTGATCTCTGGTTTCTACACACATGCCATGATACATTTGAGTCCATCAATACAACACACACACATTCACACACACACACACACACACACACACACACACTCGCGCATGCATGTGTTTTAAAACCTTTTGCCTATATGTAAGTACATTCTGATTTTGGTAGAACATTTTCAAATAAAACTTAGAAATAGTTGTTGTATGAAAAACATAAAAATTAAGAATTGATATGAGGACTGAAAGATGGCACAATGTTTAAGAGGATAAGAGTTCCAATTCCCAGCAGTCCCATCAGCCAGCTTACAGCTGCCTGTAACTCCAGCTCAAGGGGCATCTGATGCCTCTCACAGGCACATGCACATAGTCACAAAGAGACACATATACATGCATCTAAATTAAAGCAAAAAGAAATAATTTTAAAATAAATAATAGGAATGTGTTAATGAGAAACTTTCCTAATAGTAATCTGTTAATATAAAAACAGCCTCTTTAATACTATTTAAAAATGAACTTTTGGGTCATTTCATCAATAGTAGAGATATTTATCTTGAGCAACTTTTGGCTAATTAGACTAAGAAAATATACAGAAAATACACAGTATTTTTACCAAACAACATGGAGAAACTGAATTGAACAATTTTAGAAAGACAGATTATAAATTTGAAAGGAGAGTAAAAGTAGCCAGTTACAGTTTGGGTTTCCTGAACACATGCCTACTGTATGTGCTAGGTCCCTAAATCTGTTCAGGGTCAGGAATTGAAAGGGTCTGACCAACACAGCCCATCTTGTAAAACTACAGCCTGAAGCAAGCACTTTAAAAAGGCACGACACTTTCTAAAGGTTATAAAGAGTAAATAAACCATCAAATTACTCCTCTTTTATTGTTTTTGTAAAAACACTTAAATCCTTGTAGTCCTAAGGCATCTAATAAAAAATAAGCACTTTTAGGATCCTATATTCTGGGATACTTTATTGAACTTGGAGATAGGATTTTTCTTGCTAAATTTATTTTCTTTCGTTGACAATCTCACAGGCATTTTTATTAAAACTTTTTAAAGTCACTTGATAGAGTGAAGAAAAGCATAAAAGCTAAATAATAAAGATTAAAAATAAGTTTAATGGGAAATTTGGAGTCAAAATGCCAAGAAAGTATAAGTATTTAACAATCCTACTTTGGCAATGTGGCTAATATCCATTTATCCAATTCCATTGAAAATAAAATATGTATTCTACAGACTGTACTGATTCAATCAATAGTAATGGCATTGGTTTTGCAGCACAGAAAGATGATGTAAGATTATTTGCTACAGAGTATACTACTGTGTGGTCAGTTTTCTCTTAGTTTCCTTAGCAAATCATTGTTACTTCACACTATCCAAAATTCCACTGAATTATATTTATTGTTTACATAGAGCCCAATTTGGATACTTAACAGATTTTTCAAGTAATTTTATTTATAATTTTATCATGACGCACACTATGTGGTAACACAATTTTTAACTGGCATGGTATATTTTATCTACAAAACTGGGACCTTCTTAAAGTACAAGACCCAGAAATGGTTTATAAGAGGACATCAACTAAATGTATATTTTAATGTTCTAAAGGCCTCATGGTAAATGTCTTTCATCCTCCTTATACAACTGATTTGGATCAGAAATGTATCTTTTTAAAAAACATTCAAACTCCTTCTAATTTTTAGACTCCAATAGATTTTACATTGAAATAGGAATGTCTGTTACTTTCAATACAATACAATATAGACTCTCAAGTTCAGCATAAGTCCTACCCTACGCAAGTCATAGACTAACCATCCGAATCCTCAATTTGTAATCCCTTTGCTATTATGGATCACTTTTACTCCTTATCACCAATCCCATGGGTCTGTCTGACAAGGTTATTTATCAGACTCAGATCTCGAGATGAGTTGATGGAAAGCATGCCTAGCATGAATGAAGCTCCCTGAGTCCAATCCCCAGCATGTACTGGTGCATATCTGAAATCCAGCACTTCAGAGACAGAGGCAGAATGATCAGGAATTCAAGGCTATCCTTGGCTTCACCAATTTAAGGCAAGTCTGAAGCACAGGAGACTGCCTCAAAATAAATAAGGAGTCAAAATTCTAAATTGCACATACTATAGATTCAATATGGGCTATTTTGTTGATTCAGATTGTTAAATTGTACATCTTTATTAATTTAAAGCATTCAATTATTTTCAAACCGTATCATTACCTATTTAGTCCAACATAGTGGTGAACACCTTTAATCCCAGCACTGGGGAGACACAGAAAAGTAGAGCCCTTCGAGTTCAAAGCAGTCTGATCTATACAACAAGTGCCAGGCCAGCCAGGGCTACATGATGAGCCTAGTCTACTAAAACTGAAAAATGAATTATTTGTGGGTGTTCGCTTTGAATCTGTAAGTATGTGTGTTTTTTCCTCCACTCAAAACTCAGAGATCTATGTGAAAGAGGAGCTGGAACAGTTGTGAGCCAGAGGTGATGAATGAAAGCAGACAATGTTTTCCAGACACAACAGGGTTGACACACATGAATGCACAGAATCTGCACAAATTCAAACAAGACAAAATCCCAACATATTGGTTTTGTGTTTGTTTCTCTGCAGGCGTATAAGCTGGCCCAGTCCAATGGTTGGGGCATCATGGTGTCCCATCGTTCTGGGGAGACCGAGGATACTTTCATCGCTGACCTGGTAGTGGGGCTCTGCACTGGGCAGATCAAGACTGGTGCCCCTTGCCGATCTGAGCGCCTGGCCAAGTACAACCAGATTCTTAGAATCGAGGAAGAGCTGGGCAGCAAGGCCAAGTTTGCCGGCAGGTGCTTCAGGAACCCCCTGGCCAAGTAAAGTGGATGCAGATCCCTGGAGCCACCAGCTGCTTAGACCCCGTCCCTGATGTCACCAAGGCAGCTCAAGGCCGGCCCAGTGCTTGCCCCTCCCATACCACTGCTTCCTTAGACATCTTCAGTCTGCCCGACCACCTGGAGCCCTGCTGGAAACCCCAGCTTTGTAATCATGTGACTGGTCCGAATCATTGTCACCTCACTTCCAAGCTAGTGTCTGGAGCCCAGTGTAATCTCTAGGGTGGCCACAGGAAAGACCCTGCCCCAGCGGTTTTACATGCAGAACAAAAGCCTCAGTGACCCATAAAAAAAAAAAAAAAGAATATGAAGTTGAGTAGGTAGAAAATAGGGGATTTGACAGAAGTTGGAAGAAGGGAAAGAGTATGACCTAAATATATTGTATATAACATTTTAAAATAAAAAGTGTGCAGCACCGCCTGTGGCAAGGAAAATAAATGAATGCATGTGTTTCATTTGAAATACCCACAGAGATCAGAAAATTAGATCTTTCAAGGAAAGGAAGGAAGAACACAGTGAGATAGAAGGAGAAAGTGGGATAATGGAGCAGAGAGGATTAAACAGGTTGGTGGTGTGGGAAGTCCTTCTGTATATGTGTTGCTTTCATTGGTTAATGAATAAAACTGCTTTGGCCTACGGCAGGGCAGAATAGAGTAAGGCGGGAATTCTAAGCAGATAGAGAAGGAAAAAGGCAGAGTCAGAGAGACACCATGTAGTCTCTGAAAAAGAAAGACACTCACTGGAGCCCACTGGAACCTTGCCAGTGAGGCACCTCATGGTGATATACAGATTAATAGAGATGGATTAATTTAAGATGTAAGAGCTAGCTAGAAATATGTATAAGCTAATAGGCCAAGCAGTGTTTTAATTAATACAGTTTCTGTGTGATTATTTTGGGTCAGGGTGACCCGGAAATGAACAAGCAGTCTCTGCCTACAGGTTGGGAGATGGGAGGGCAGGTAGAGTAGGGAACACAGGGAGGGGTAACTAAGACTAAAGACTTCTGAAAAAGTCATATGAAAACTACTTCAGAAAAAAACTTTCTAAAATATAAATATATGCATCTGTATATATAAAAGGAGTTTATGGAGTTACCCTACAGCAGGACAATAATGCCTCAACTAGAAATCACAGGCTAACAAAAATCTGATGTCTGAAATGGGTTACTCCTATTGTAGTTGTTGCCCAGTGAAGTCCCATAGATTCCCCCAACTATTGCAAGCTCTCCAGAACTTAATGAAAAGACCCTACTGGTGAAGATACAACATACCTGAGTCACAGAACACGAAGAAATCAAACTGCTATTGACCTGAAAGCTTCATCCCTTGCCTAAACCATGGCAATCTTTCACAGTGCTAAGTACACTACCAGAGGGAAAATTAAACATCAATTTTACCCAACTATGAAATCTATGAGCTAAAATAACGACCAATCTGACAAGATATGCCCACCAGTACAGTAGTGGCATGAATGTCATGGGAGTATCCAACCCTTTTCTAGGGTTTTAGGCCACTTCCCAAGATAGAACCCATACCTGGTACCATTATTGAGACCAAAAACATATGGCTAGAAAGATCATATGCTGCCAGGTGGTGGTGGCTCATACCTTTAATCCCAGCACTCAGGAGGCAGAGGCAAGTGGATCTCTGTGAGTTTGAGGCCAGCCTGGTCTACAAGAGCTAATTCCAGGCAGGACAGGCTCCAAAGCTACAGAGAAACCCTTTCTTGAAAAACAAAATAAATAAATGAATGAATGAATGAATGAATGAATGAAAGAAAGAAAAAAAGAAAAAATGAAAGGTCATATACCATAGGGAACAACCTACTGCCATTAATTAACAAAAGGAACATAGTATTAAACCTACTCCTAATGACATTGCTATACCCATAAATTACTGCATCTTTCAAAAGTCATTAGAAAGACTTCTTTTTTGGATGAGATGGCAATAACATGAGACCCATAGTAGATAAGATGCAAAGAATAAGAGACTGCAGTGTGAAATATTCTTTTACACTGTGGGAATATATGTTTTCTGTGATTGGTTTAATAAAGAACCTGACTGGCCAACATCTGGACAGGATAAGGTTAGGGGAAGAGCCAAACAGAAAATGCTGGGAAGAATAAGAGTAGAATCAGAAGAGTAGGGAGCAGACGCAGAGAGAAGCAAGATGGACATGCTGTACTGAGAAAAGGTGCCACATCACATGGCAAGCATAAATAAAAATATGGGTTAACTGAAAATGTAAGAGTTAGCTAGTAATAAGCCTGAGCATTTATATAATATTAAACCTCTGTGTAGTTACTTAGGAGCAGCTTGCAGGAAAGAAACTTCAGCCTACACTGCCAAGTGTTCCGACCTAAATGGGACCTCTATAACACAGAAAATGGAAAGGAAAGACTGTAAGAGCCAGAGGCAGTAGATGACAACAGCAAAACTGTTTTCCAGATATAAAATGGTAGTTACACAAAAGAATTCACAGTAGTTGTAAAAAGCATATACAAGACCTATGCAAGCTCAAGCTTGACAAAAATTCAGCATATAAAGAGTAGTAGTCATGAAATCCTACCCCTAGATAATGAACTATAGCTTCCAGGAGAGAGAGAGAGAGAGAGAGAGAGAGAGAGAGAGAGAGAGAGAGAGAGAGAGAGAGTTAGTTTTCCTTAATGGTGTGGCATCTCATAGATGGAACACACTCCAGTTGATGGCCACACATACAAGCATATATAGAGGGGCTAGAGAAATGGCTCAGCAGTTAAGAGCACTACTCTTCTAAAGGACATAGGTTCAATTCCCAGTACCCACATGATTGATCACAGCTGTCTGTATCGTCAGTTCCAGGGAATCTGACTCCTTCTTCACTGTGGGAAGCAGGCACACATGTATACACATACATGCAGGCAAACATTCATACAGTAAAATAAAATAGTAAATAAATTTTTAACTAAAATATATGAAATTCTCAAAGAATATCAAAAATATGTATTAAAACTGGGCATGGTGGCTCACATTTTTAATCTCAGCACTTGGAAGGCAGGCAATTTCTGTGAACCATCTCAAAAAAATAATAAACATATTTTTTAAAAACTTAAGTTTGATCTCTAGCGCACACACACGTGCACACATGCACACATACAAATGATATGCACATACACACTAACTGAATACATGCACTGTTCTTTTACTAACCTTAAATATAGCAAAGGTTTCTTTGATTAAACAGGATCTTATGTAGCCAATGCCAGCCTCAAACTCACTATGTAGCCCAAGATGACCTTGAATTTCTGACCTCTTGACTCTATCTCCCTGGGATTAACTACTTGAAATACCACACATGCTGTTAATGGATGTTGGAGATCAAACCCAGTCCTCCTCAGAAGAAAGTTAAAGAGTTATGAATTTCAATCTGCAAATAACAAACAAAATATAACGTTTGAAACATAAAGCATGAAGTTTTAGTGTCTTGAAGTTGTTTCACTTAGGAAAGTTAACATTTTACATTCATCAAGACATGTTTTTATAAAGATTACTTTATAAATTACTTTGTAGGATTTCTTCTTTAAACACATTTTTGTTACACTAATAGATAACTTTTATATAAATCTTTATATAAGGTATTACACTAATAGGTAACTTAAATAGCATGAATTTTATAATAGTAAATTTCAATAATTTAAAACTTAGAACAAAGTTTATAATGTTTCAGCTTTTTTTCTCACTTGTAGCTTATTTTCAGAACAGGAGTGTTGGTTCACTTGTCTAGAAGATGAGATTTTGCAAATGTTAAAAGAAATACTAGCTAGGTGGTGGTGGCGCACACCTTTAATCCCAGCACTCAGGAGGCAGAGGCAGA
>NW_004949096.1:101413-118006 GCF_000317375.1 Microtus ochrogaster | reverse complement strand
TGACTGGTCGATAATGAACATTAGATGAAAACAAAAACAAACCGAAACAAAGCCAAGCAAATAAAACCAGATTACTACTACAGTGGCTTTTGTTCATTTCCTCTTTCCAGAAGCAGCTGCAGTCTACCCTACAATAGAGTTAACAATACAGTTTCAGACTTAGATCAGCACAATCCCAGAAGAGAATGCTTTTGAAGTTTTGCATTATAAAGCTATCTTGCTGTCTTAGGGTTTCTATTGCTATAATAAAAACACTGTCTTAGTTAGGGTTAATATTGCTGTGATAAAACTCCACGACTGAAGAAGGATGCTTAAAAGAAATCCCACACTAGCTCAGAACTGAGTATACTAGAAGGCTATTTTTTAGGTGTAGACTCACAGATCACAATCCTCTGCTGGAAAGGGAACAGCGACCACATGCTTTTAATCAGCATAAGAGGCCACGCCCAAGTGGGCGGGTAACTTAAAGACTACTGGTGGCAGGAATTCCTACAGCACACGACCAAAAGCAACTTGGGTAGGAAAGGGTTTATTGCATTTATATTTCCATATAACAGTTCATCATTGAAGACAAGGAACTTAAATATGGCAGATATATGGAGGCAGAAGCAGACGCAGAGGCTGTGAACATATGTTGCTTTCTGGCTTTCTTTCATGGCTTGCTCAGTCTGTTTTCTTATAGAACCCAGGGTCACCAGTCCAGGGATGGCACCACTCACAATAGGCTGGGCCTTCCTACATTGATCACTAATTAAGAAAATGTCCTACAGGCTTGTCTACAACTGGATCTTATGAAAGCATTTTCTCAATTGAGGTTCCGTCTTTTCAGATGACTCTAGCTTGTGTCAATCTGACATAAAATTAGCCAGCACAAATACCATGACCAAAAGCAGCTTGAGGAAAGAGTTTATCAAATTTTCTAGGTTTTAGTCCAGGGAAATCCAGACAGGACATGATGGCGGGAACCTGGAAGCAGAAACTAAGGCAGAGGCGAGGAAGGACAGCTGCTTATTGGCTTGCTCTCTCTAGCTTGCTCAAATTCTCATACCATCCAGAACTATCTGCCCAGGGGTGGCACCCTGGGTAAATGGACCCTCCCAAATCTATCAAAACAATGCCCTACAGACCTACCTACAGTCCAGTCTCAATTAAGATGCCTTATTCTCAGATGGCCTCAGCGGTGTCAACGGAACAGAAAAACTAGCCAACATACCTGCTAAAGCCTGTACGTTTTACAAATACTAGCCACACATACCTTCTGAGCTGAATTTGATCCCCAGAACCCAAGTAGAAGAGGAAGAAGAGAACCAACTCCACAAAGCTATATTTTTTCTTTATAAATAGGAGGTTGTTTGGGAGTCTTGAAAGGAAAAAGAAACTGGAAAAATCAAAGCTTTCTATTTAAAACCTTAAGAGGGGCTCACCCTTCTCATGCGCAGCTCTTCCACTGCTTCGAGTAAATTTGTTCTGAAATCCAGGAGCTGAATAGAAGCCATTGTCTCTAAAGAACTCTGAAGCGTGAAGGTAGATGATGAGGATTTGGTGCTATCCTCCATGTTAATATTTATTTCATTTCCTGCAATTCAAAAAGATTACTTATGTTTTTCTAGAAAACCCACAGCTACCATAAAAAGACATTACCCCATAATCCTCCAAGTTCAACACTAAATAATAATGCTGCTATCCCTCATACTTACTCCAATATTTATAGAAAGACACTTGGCAGCAATGGCTTTATTCTACTTCTCATGCTTGAGGGTTTTTCTTATACCTGTGTACCCTTTAGGACTACACTTTCTAACCCTACACACCAAACTTGTGAAGGCTGGGTTCCTAATATTGACCCTTCACCAGAGGCTTGATGCCATGCATTCTCTTTCTGAACTTTGCTTTCACATGAAGCTACTTTGCAAGGATAGTGTTCACAGTCTGACATGATTATAAGCTCAAAAGCAGTTGCATAGATTAGCACAGGGGAGTCCTATGAACCAGACATCTCCAGTATCATTGAGACATCTTCAGTATTACCATCCTGTATAACAATGATGCAATATTTAAAATGTATGTCTGATATTAGTACAATCCATACAGCTGTACAGTGATACATGGATTTATTTGTGTATATATATATATATGCATACTTCTGTGCACATTTATTGCTACTAATATCACAATCAAATGCAGAATCCTATCATTATCACAGGCCCCTTTGTTGCCACATTCCCTTCTCCCAGTCTTAACTTCTATAACAGTTACCTTAATTTTAATTTCAGATACATTTGTCAAACTATTAACACAGTTTTAAATGCTTCCACACTGGTAATGTCCTGAAGAAACTTGAAGAAGCAAATAAAGTTCCTCCTATTATCCTGAGAAGTCAAACAATTTTCACACAGAGCTTTTCCAGGACCATAAACAGCACACAAAGTTAACGAGAAGAAAGATGTATGGCATTATAGCAAATGAGCTATATGACATAGCAAAGAGAGGCAAGTGACAAGAGAAGCAGATATGCACTTCATTAGCATATAATTACTATGTTTAAAGAAATAAGGCCAGTCTTGAAATTATCAAACAGCATGGTGTTGTTAAGACAGGGTCTCCCTAGGTTGACCTCCCTCTTCCAATACTCCTAACTCAGCCTCTCATCGATTATAAGTATGTGCCACTGGCAGACTTTTTTTAATTCACTGAAATCTCTATTATCTAAGATACATAATTTTAAAAAAACAGATAACTGGTATGTTTGAAGTAGACTGGCCACAATTAGTAAATAAAAAAAATCAACACAGTTATCACAGTGAAGTGACCCAAAATAATGTGAAAAAAATCTTAAAATCAACCACAGGAAAAAAGATTGATACTCTCAGAGTATTAGCACTTAGAGTGATAATAAGTGTTCTAGTTTGCTTTCTGTTGCTGTGATAAACACCACGACCAAAAGTAATTTGGTGAGAAAAGAATTTATCTCAGTTTACACGATACAGTCCATCATGGAGAGAAGTCAAAGCAGGAACTCAAGGCAGGAGAGTGGAGGTAGGAACTAAAGCAGAGACCATGGAGTAATCCTGCAAACTGCCTTGCTCATCTACCTTCCCTATACAACTTGCCCAGGGGTGGCCAGTAAGCTATGCTCTCCCCAACCCCATCAGCAATCAAGAGAATTCCCCACAGATATGTTCCCAGGCCTATCTGATAAAGACAGTTCCTCGGTTGCGGTTTCCTCTTCCCAGGTATGTCAAGTTGACAACCATGTTCTGAGAAACCAAAAGTAAGATTACAAAGAGAGAACAGAAATAAATTAACCAGATACTAGAAAGAGACAAATGTTAATGATGCAAAAAATTTATTTTTAAAACTGACAAACATTTAGGTAGACTTATCAAGATTCAGATGGCAAAAACTCAAGGATGAACGAGGGAATGTTGCTGACGCCGTCTGCTGCCTGAGTCCTATTGTTCTGCATGAACAAAGCTGTGGAGACGTGAAGAGGTGAAGAGGTGAAGAGGCTCTTCTAGTTTGGCACCCCTAGACCCCTGAGGACTCATGACCCAGGAGCTAGACCAGCATCCTTGAGGTTTACTTCAGGTCTGAGAGTCAGAGACCTAAACTCCTGCTTTAGAAGCCAGTGAGTTACTGCTCTAGACCCTCAGCTAGACGCTTACTGCCCTGGCCTTTAACCACAGTATCCCTGACATTTGCCAGCTGTTGTCATTACCAACTTCCAATAGCAGTGAGCAGCAACAGCAGATAGTGACTGCAGTGTTACAACCCCTGGGAAAGCCTGGATGTTGGGACTCTCAGCTCTTACAGTGGCAACAGTTACAGCTCTCTTGTCCACAGTGTCAGAACTATTTATTGCCTTTGACTGCAGCTAATGCTATAGCTCTCGTCTTGGGTTTCAGGACCTTTGGCCCTTAAAGCTTGGCACATCTCTGAAATTCTTCTAGCAACTGGAACCCACAATCTTCCCTGGCATCTCTGTTCCTCACTGTTTCTTCCCCTACTGATCTATGCTCTAACCACTACTGCTACTGCTGCCACCACCACCACCAGTCTCCTGCCACCACCACCCCTCCTGCCACCACCACTCTCCTGCCACCACCAGTCTCCTGCCACCACCACCACCCCTCCTGCCACCACCACCACCCCTCCTGCCACCACCACCACCCCTCCTGCCGCCACCACCACCCTCCTGCCACCACCACCCCTCCTGCCACCACCACTCTCCTGCCACCACCACCCCTCCTGCCGCCACCACCACCCCTCCTGCCACCACCCCTCCCCTGCCACCACCAGTCTCCTGCCACCACCACCACCCCTCCTGCCACCACCACTCTCCTGCCACCACCACCCCTCCTGCCACAACTACCACCACAGCTACTGATCTGCTGCCACTGTTTCCAAGTTACCAATCCAGCCTGCTCTACTAATGGTAAAGATCAAAAGGAGACAAACCCACTTAAGAAAATCTTTTTAATAGAGCTAATATACACCACCAGAAGGCCACATAAGACAGTAGTACCAGGATGCCTTAAAAAGAAAGTCAAAGAGTCTGCTTCTGTAGCCAATAAGGGGTGAGTGGCAGGGGAGTCTTGCACCAGTCATTCCATGCCCTTCATGCAAATAGAGGATCGTGTTTGCCCCCACTATAGATTTTCTACTGGGTCACCATGGAAAGAACTTCCACATTGGCCTGGATGAAAATGACTTTGAATTAAGAGTGCACTGAGGCTGGCAATGGCAAAAAGACTGACCCAAGCTGTTTGAACAGTTGTAGCGCCTTCTGGAGTCACATACTGCGCAGCTTACTGAATACATCCAAAGAGTGTTCAAAGCAGCTGCCATGAGGGAGGTCTGAACAGCTGGTAAAAAGGAGCTGCTTTGTTGCACATCCTGCAATCAAGGCAGAGAGGCACCATACCAAACTATGGTCCATCAACTGTTCCTAGGTAGCCAAATCAGCCCTCAACATCTGAAAAAAAATTAAAATGGATGTTGATTAACATTAATACTACCTAAACAGTATTGAAACTGCTCTTCTCTGTCTGAGTCAAATGGGGAGAAATGAATCATTTCATCACATTACTATGGAAAAGAATGTTAGCCACAAATGAGGTATTATGAATAAATGGGACAATTCCTCAAAGTGATAAACTTCCCAACTGACTCAAGACAAAAATCAACATAAACCTTTCATGAATAGGGAGACAGAATTAGTGTTGGAAAATTTCTCACAAAATAAAAAGCTCAGGACCAGATTGTTTGCTGGTAAATTTTACCAAAACTTTAAAGAATAAATACATAAAACTTTCTGGATAACAATATAAAAGAAAACACACTACTAATCCATTTTACAAAGCCAATATTATCTTCATACTGAAACAAGACAAATATTTCACAGGGAAGTAAAACCATAAACCAAAAGTCCTTAGGAATAAGAACATGTAAATGCTCAATAAAATTTTACCACATACACAAAAGGAATTACACATCATAACCAAGTAGGGCTTATCCTAGGAATACAAGGTTGTTTTGATATGCTAAAAAAAATCTTTCAGTGTAATAAACCATATTGATGGGATAAGGAAAAGACCAATAGGATCATCTTAATAAATGCAAGAAAAGTATCCAATACTTCATCTTAATAAATGCAAGAAAAGTATTTAACAAAGTTCAATACCTTCTCATGATAAAATTCTCAACAAAGTAAGGACAGACGGGAATGTCAGCCTAATAGAGGGAATCTATGAAAAACTCACACGGACAGCAAGTGTTTGTGATCTGAATGTGAAATGCTGCCCACAGACTCTTGTGTTGGAATGCTTAGTTCCCAGCTGTAATACTGTTGTGATGAATCTGTGGAACCTTTGGGAGGTAGAACCTAGCTGCAGGGTGAGGGTCACTGTAGGATGGGTCTTGAGGATCACAGGCCAACCTTGCTTTCCGGTTAACGACATGGAAAAATGAATACCTGCTACAAGTTCCTGCCACCACAAACGGAGCCTAGCTGTCTCCACCTGAGAGACCATTCCCACCATGATGGACAGAATCTTCTCACATCAAAAGTTGAAATAAATCCTTCCTTCTGTAAAGTTATTTCTTGTCAGCTATTTTGGTCACAGCAATAATAAATGCAGTTAAAAAAATTGCTAAAGACTTAGAATTTTCCTTTTAAGAAACGAACAAGAACACCATAAAGGTATTTGGTTTTGCAGACTGGATTTATCAAAATTTTAAATGTTTGTACTTTGAAGAATATAATAAAGATAATCTATGAAGTAAAACAATATTTGCAAAGCATATATTTGACAAAGAAATTTTTACACTGAATATATAATAGCTTACTATGATTAAACAGTAAAAAGACAAAACAGCCATGAGATTAGAATAAGTGCATAAGTGTACATGTGGCCATATCATGAAATATATTTACTATCATTACTTATTAAGATGATAAAAATCAAAACCACAAAGAGATACATTTCAGAAGTATTAAGATAAGACAGCTGAATAAATTTTAAAAAAAGAGAGAGAGAGGTGTATAGCTCAGTAGCAGAGTACTTACCTAGCATGTGTAAAGCTCTGGATTCACCCCCAAAACCCTCTTCCCAAGGCATCCCCAACGCATGAACATGTGAGCTCGCACACACACATACACACACACACACACACACACACACACACACAAAACAGACATTAACAAGTACTGGCAAGACAAGGAAAACTTATCACTTACATTGCTGGTGGGATTATAAAATCATTAAGCTACTCTGAAAAACAGTTTGGCAGTTCCTCAAAAGGTTAAACATGGAGCTACAAGATGACCAGCATTCTACTCCTAGGTATAAATCCAGTAAAAACAGAAATTCCCATGAAAACAACTGTGCATGAGTGTTCATCACAGCATCAGTCACAGTAAGTAAAAAGTAGAGACAACTCAAATGTCCATCAACTGATGAATGGGTAAACGAAGTGACAAAATGCAGCATGTCTATATAGTAGACCAGTATGGGCCATAAAAAAGAATAAAATACTAGTACATGCTATAGGATGTATGAGTCTAAACAACATTATGCTCAGTAAAAGAAACCAAACACAAAAAGCCACATGTTATTTGATTGCATTTACATTAAGCATCTGGAGTTGGCAAATCTATACAGACATGAATAGATAAGTGATTGCCAGGTATGAGGGAAGACAGGAAATAGGTAATAAGAGCATGGTTTCTCTTTGAGATAACAGAACACTCTGGAATGTAATAGTGGTGGTGGTAGTTGCACAACTTTCAGAATTTATAACAAAACTACTGATCTGTATGTTTTTGTTTTTGTTTTTGTTTTTTTGGTTTTTCGAGACAGGGTTTCTCTGTGGCTTTGGAGCCTGTCCTGGAACTAGGTCTTGTAGACCAGGCTGGTCTCGAACTCACAGAGATCCACCTGCCTCTGCCTCCCAAATGCTGGGATTAAAGATGTGTGCCAGCACCGCCCGGCTCTGATCTGTATGTTTTAAAAGTGTGAATTTCACGGAATTACAATTCTGTTTTAGAAAAGTATGTTTAAGGATTAAAAAAAGAGAAAGAGGCAAAAGAGAAGACTCAGAGGCTAAGAGCATCTGCTGTTCTCGCAGAGAACCCGGGTTCAGATTTCAGCACACACATACTGGTTCACAACCATCTGTAACTCCAGTCCCAGAGGATCCAACAGTCTCCTGACTTCTGCCAGCACCAGGCACACTCACTATGCACAGACATACATGAAGGCAAAACACTTATATGCACAAAATAAGTTATTTTTAAGTGAATGAAAAAAGAAAGGAAATTGTAAAAGACCTTTTTTAAAACAGGGTCTCACTATGTGGCCCCAGTCAGCTTGAAATTACTAGAGATATACTTGCCTCTGCCTCCCAAGTGCAGGGATTAAAAACATTCACCACCACATATCTAGCTAAATAAGACATTTTCATGAGGAAAGAATGCACTTTTTTTTTTCAGAGAAAATGAAACAGAAAATTTGACAGAACTTCACAAAAGAATTTTAAAATAATGAACCCTATCTGAGATGAAAGTTTGAAACATTATATAAGAAGAATAAAAATGAGCTGGATGGTGTGGTGCACATCTTTAACCCCCGTACTCATGACGCTGAGGCAGATGGAAGCTAGCCTAGTCCACAAAGCAAGTTCCAGGACAGCCAAGACTGTTACACAGAGAAACCCTGTCTCAAAAAAACAAAAAAACAAAAACAAAAGGAAGAAGAGAAGGAGGAAGAAGAATGATGGCAAATACGTCAGAACACTTACCTCTGATTTACAAAATGACAACAGAGCTGTGTGAAGGTGAAATAAACAGTATGAAGAGTGTGACAGAAGCTTATAAAAACCCAAAGAGAAATAAAAGAAATATAACTACAACATTATACAAAATAATAATGTTTTGATTAACTTCAGTCAGTATATACATAGTAGGAATATAATCAATAGAGATACATTTTGTTCTAGTTATATGAAATGTCCAGAATAGGCAAACTCATAGACACAGAATGCAGATCAATGGTTGCTTAGAGCAAGCAAGGTGGGAGGGGTATTATGGGGGATTCAGGACTGACTACCAATGGGTGTAAGGTTTCTTTGAAGGAAATGTTCTAGAACTGATTGTGATGATCGTTGTACAACTCTGAACAGACTAAAAATAACCAACTTACACACTCTGAATGAACTATGCAGCACAGAAAATCTACCTCAATAAAGCTGGGGCCATTTTTTTTCTTTTTTAATGGAAGCATGCAGTGAAAAAATACCAACGGAAACACTGAGAAAAGGCTAATTGACTGGCAGGCTTCACTACTGGCTGATCGGGTAACAAAACGAGAACTCACGAGGGGTTTCTCCCTCCAACGTTTTCTCTCAGGCCTTTCATCTTCTCCAGAGAATTCCCATTTTCTTGAAGTGAAAGAGAGGGAAAAGGGCAGTGTACACTCCAACAGATGCATGAAAGCTCGGATGTAAGGTTTCCAAAGTTCAGTGAGATTTCTACTCAGTTTTCATTTTCATCCCCAAGAGATGTCATCTGTCATAATCAGTATGTGTTTGTCACTGTTACCACAATTATTATTATTTTTTTTTTTTTGCAGAGCACCAACTTCCATCTCCTTGGGTCAGGAAAACTGGAAAGATTCACATAATATACATAGATTTTCAATAAAATTGCCTTATTATGAACAAATCTTATCCATGCCTTTCAGAAGACTCGGTGTTTCCAAGAGTCAAGCCTATTCCAAACTTGAAGACAATCATACTACTCTTCTACCTACTTTCTGGAAATTACTTTTTTGCATACAAACACATCCATGGGTTTTGTTTTGTTCTGTTCTGTTTCTGTTTTTGCCTTCATTTTTATTCTGTGCATTGGAAGAATGCCTACTTGTATGTTTGTGAACCACATGTATGCAGTGCTGGTGGAGGTCAGAGAGAGCACTGGATCCTTAGTACTGGAGTTACAGATGCATGTAAGCTGCCATGTGGGCTCTGGAAATAGAACTTGGGTCCTCTGGAAGAGTAGCCAGTGCTCTTAACCACTGAACAATCTCTCCAGCCCCTCTAGCAAAAACTTTCAATCACCTCTTGTCCCCTCTTGTTTATGAGTTAGAATACTTTTAACCATTACAACAAGTGTGGCAGGGAAACTGAATGTGGTTAGTTCACTATGTCTAACCTAGAATTTCAAATAAGACTGCAAAACCAGTTTCCTATTTGATCACATAGACATGAGTGTGCACAGAATGACACCCTAAATGAGAAAGGTCCTCAAACAATACAAAGGTAACAAGCATGGTGGTTCATGGCTTTAATCCCAGCACTCAGGAGGCACAGTCAGGTAGATCTTTGAATTAGACCCAGCCTGGTCTACATTGGGAGACCCTGTATAAACAAATGTTTTTAAGTGAGTAGGACAATGAGATAGCTCAGTGGGTAAAGATACCAACAATCCTGATGACTTCAGTTTGATCCTCAGGATCATTTAAGCTGTGTGTATGTGTGTGTATACATATATATTCATATATATGATGTATACATATAAAACTTCTATAATGGAAGGAAAACTTTGTTGTATGCTTTAAGTTGAAGCACAACCCTTAAAGATATAAAAAAATCAATTTAGTTGAAAGTAATATTTCTATGAAAAAATAATCAAAATGGTTTGTTTAAAACATATCAGTAATATTCATGTTTTATAAATCTTTAATTACATGCCAATGTAACAATGTATATAGATAGTATATATACAAGATCAAAATGTAAAATACATTTCTTTTTTTTTTTTTTTTTGGTTTTTCGAGACAGGGTTTCTCTGTGGCTTTGGAGCCTGTCCTGGAACTCGCTCTGTAGACCAGGCTGGCCTCGAACTGAAAGATACACCTGCCTCTGCCTCCCGAGTGCTGGGATTAAAGGCGTGCGCCACCATTGCCCGGCTCTAAAATACATTTCTTACTATGGATCACTGTCAAAAAATATTTTATGGGTTTAAAGAGATGGCTCAGTGGTTAAGAGCACAGGCTGCTCTTCCAGAGGACCTGGGTTCAATTCCCAGCACCCACATGGAAGTTCACAACTGCCTGTGACTCCAGTTCCAAAAGACCCAATAACCTCACACAGACATAGTTACAGGCAAAACATCACTGTACATACAATAAAAATAATAAAAAAATGTTTTATGAGGGCCTAGAGAGATGGCCCAACAATTAAAAGTACTTGTTGCTCTTGCAAAAGACCTGTGTTCAATTCCCAACATCTACATGGTGATTCACAGTCATCCATCACCCCAGTTCTAGCTGATCCAACATGTATGCACATGGTGCACATATACACATACAAGCAAAATATTCCAAGTAAAGTGAATAAATCTGAATTTTTTAGAATGTTTTATAATGTTATAGGTAGCATTATACAGTAAGAAATATACCAGTTTTGAAATTTGTGATACAAATTTCTTTTAAGTTTTTTGTTTTTGTTTGTTTTGTTTTTCAAGACAGGGTTTCTCTGTATAGCCCTGGCTGTCCTGGAACTTGATCTGTAGACCAGGCTGGCCTTGAACTCAGAACTCAAAGATCCAGCTGCCTCTACCTCCTGAGAGCTAGGATTAAAGGTATACATCACTACCACTCGGCTAAGTATTTAAAACATGCCTCTTTTAGATTCCTCTAACAATATCCACAACATATATGGTTGTTGTCTTCTTACTGGCTGTGTCAGCTCTGTGTGTTTCAGCATACTCATCTACATAAAATCTATGTAATAACGATAGTGCTTTCACCATGTGAGGATTAAGCAGGGTAATATATGTAAAGTCCTAGTTTATAGTAAATGTTCAGAAGCCACTGAAGAAACAACCAGAGCTGTGATGTAGCTCAACGGTAGAACACTTGATCAGACTGTATTATGCCCTGGGTTTACTCTTCAGGACTGAAAAAAAAAGATGAGAATGCTTATGAGTACAAGATACATCACTTTTTGCTCTTCACAGATCAAGATAGTCTCATGTTTCAAATACAGAATTTATAACAGGAATTTCTGAAAATATATATGCTTTTCCTTATACAAAACAATAATACAAAAGTAGCCATTAAAAACTGATGATTATTTTAACATTTGATTCAAACTGTTACTAATTTACTTATAAGTACTATTTATAAGTAGTCCATTTGTTTATAGGAATTTACTTTAACAAATGTATTATCCATAATGATAATAAATAATTGTTTAGCATAGTAACACATACATACATTCTTCATAGCCATTATAAATACTTTCTTATTAAAATTATTGTGAGTCAGGTATGGTGGTGCACACTTCTACTCCCATTAAATTAAGTGAAGCACGTAGGAGGCAGAGGCAGACAGATTCCTGTGAGTTTGAGTCCAGTTTGGTCTAAATAGAGTTCCAAGAGAACTAAGAGAAATGTTACCTAAATAGAGTTCCAAGCCAACCAGTGTGATATAGAAATACCTTGCCTCAAAAAACATAAAAATTTATTTTAAAAATTACCTTTGTAAAGTAAAACCAATTTATGATAAAACTCTTTGAGTACTACTGCAGTGCTCACTATTTCACTGATCTTATAGATGAAGAGCACCTCGGGTTTTAAGAAGGTTTCCAAAAGCCCATAATATAAATCTATATTTTGCTTCAATTTAAGAGCTATAAAGGCTTTTCTATCTTTGACGGTATTTATTAAAAATTACATCTTAAATACTCTACAGTGAAAGTAAGTTAGCCTAGAATCCTGATAGGGGTCAGAGTAATAACACAAAATGGACAAATGACACTGTCATTCTACTTAAATTATTTAAGTTATTTAAGTTGACCTGTAGATAGTCTCTTGTCTTCTCATCATGCCTGACTTTTAAGTGGGAGGTCTTCATTCATGATGATCCTTTAATGGAAGCAAAGCTTTCTCCATTTAACCCATGCTGTTATCAATCATGTACAGGGATAAATGAGCCTGTAAGATTTTGCCAGTATCACAAATGACACTGTGACCTGAGGCCAACATCTTTATTTGCTTCTCCAGTGATTCACTTCAACAGATATTAACCAATTTTATAATCCATGAAAGGCAAAATTAAAGGACACCATCCATAAAACAGAATAATTCCTATCAGCAACAAAGCGATGTGTGTATTATCTTATAAATTATATGGCCACACAGTGTGGAAATGTAATGAAGTCAAGATGGTAATAACCAAATGCCTAGGGCAAGCGCTAATATGCATTTAATCACACAGCATGAAACCATTTGTCACGACAGTTGAAAGCATGTGTACATAAAATACATGAGTCACGTCCTTATTGTTATACTCTAACGGCATCAATTTCACACTATAGTTTCACATAATAACAATCAGTAGGCTTTGACATTAACTAAAACTTTCAAAAATAAAACAAAACTGTCAATAATTTCTTCATAAATGTAAGAATCAACTTGATTCTTCAATAACTAAAACGTTTTTTCCCAAAAATTCTTTGCTAAACAATGATCACGTCCAGATTTCTAATGTGTGTCCAAAGCTGGTTGCATCAGACTTCCTTTTGTTGTTAGGAACAACATATTTAGGACTTAAACTTATTATCAATTCCATCTGATAAATATACCTCCTTTACAAGTAATAGCTAAAGTTGTATTTAACTACAAAATATAGATCATATTTGTCACAAAAAGTGAATCCTGGTGCAAAACTATCCACTTGTCACACATAAATTGGTGTGATGTGTACACTGAAAAAAGATTAATAAAAATTGTAAACTGATTTGAAAAGACATAAACACTAATTATTTAATATTGGCAACAAGACTCACTGGGAGTCTCCTGTCTACCAAGCCCTCTGTAATCTTATAGTATTGTAAATACCACATTTCTAAAGGGTCTCTCTACAAGCAAAGAGCTGAGAAGTCCTTTATGGAACTGGCTGTATTCACACTTAACACGTTCTTTCCTATATTTTCAATAGTTGCCTTAGCCATTATTCTGTAATTTTTTTAATCAGTGACCAACTCTTACTCACTTTTGTATTCTCACTTCATCAAATACAATAATTTACAAAAGGCAGACATTTAATTAGTACCTGGAAAGCTGAATGATCCACTGGCCAGAAAAGATCATTCATATCCTTTGGAAAAGATAGTAAAGAACATTAGGAAGCCATGATTCAAAGAAAGGCAGCATACACAATCAGAGTGATTCTAAAGAGAAGTGGTTTTTCAACAGACAGACTGGGTTGTTTTTGCTTTGTTGTTTGTTTGGTTGGTTGGTTTTTCAAGACAGGATTTCTTTGTGTAACAGCCCTGGCTTTCCTGGATCTAGAACTCAATCTGTAGACCAGGCTGGCCTCATACAGATCTGCCTGCCTCTGCCTCCCTAGCACTGGGATTAAAGGCATGTGCTAATACCACCCAGCTGGGGTTTTTTGTTTTGTTTTGTTTTGTTGGCTGTTTTTGTTTGTTTGTTTGTTTGTTTGGTTGGTTGGTTGGTTGGCTGGGTGGTTGGTTGGTTGGTTGGTTGGTTGGTTGGTTGGTTGGTTGGTTGGGCTTTGTTTTAGTGTGTGTGGGAGTTAGTTTTTAATGTATTTTATTTTATGTGTGAGTGTGTGAGTGACTACATACATGTTTGTGCTCCACATACATGCCTGGTGCCAGCAGAGGCATCAGACTCCCTGGAGCTGTGATTACAGGCAGTTTTGAAACGCCTGTTTTGGATAGTGAGAACTGAGCCCAGGTCCTTTACAAAGCTATAATAAGTGCTCTTATCCACTAAGCCATCTCTCCAGCCCACAAATAATTGTTTTTAAAGGCATTAAAAGCTTTTTTAAAAAATCTAGAAAGGACATCACAAAACAAATAATTATACAATAAAAGATATGGAAGAATATCTATAGAGAGACTTTTACTTTATTTTGTGAAGATGGACCCATTCTGTACTGCCGAGGCTGGTCCTGAAGTCCAGGCTCAAGTGACTGTCCTGTCTCTACTTCTCAAGTAGTTAGAACTACAGGCAGCATGCTACCATGCCTGGCTAGATTTGTTTTTCTGGTGATGATGGTGGCAGTGATAGTGTTATAGACTGAGCCCAAAGCCTCATTCATGCTAGGCAGATATTCTACAAGTAAACTACACTTCTAGCTTTGTATTTTTTTTTTAAAAAGTCACATTTCATATATATAGATAATAGAGGAAAAATAGCATAATTCACTACATCTTTCTGCTTTAGAAATAAGTAACACAAATTTAAGTTGATGGCCTTTCCAGAAAGGTATTTACAATATGGATAATGAATATATTCCACTAAGTATAGCCTAAGATATGACAGGCATAAAACATCAGATGTGATATAAAAGACAGAGTGAGTGGGGCTTGGGGGCATATGCCTTTAATCCTAGCACTTGGAAGGCAGAGACAGGTGAGTTTCAGAGTTTCAGGACAGCCAGGGCTAAATAGAAAGACTCTGTCTAAAAAAAAAACCACCAATCAAACAAAAAGAGAGTAGGTAAACAAGTAAACAGAAGAAAGGTAAACACCCAAAGTCCCAGTGCCTACCTCAACCACCTCATCTGTAAAGATGGCTCACTAAGTTTGTTTGTGTGTCCGTGAATCGTGAATATACTGTCTTGTAAAAACTAATTACAAATACAACAGCAAATTAGATCAGATGGAAACTGTCACTCAAGATAGAAAGCTCTGGTTTTACAAACCTATGGAAAAAGAGACTTTAGACTACTGAGGATTTCAAGAAATAGTTCTTGGAGAAAAATTTGCATACAGACATTAAACAGGAGGTACCAAATTTGTCTGGAGAACAGAAATGCAGTGTTAACTCACACAGATTTATCTGAAGAAGTCAAGGTCATTGATAATTATTTTTACAAAATGAGACTGAAGTGAGATACAAGGAGGAGGTTTAAGGTCCTAAGCAATCAAGAAAAGATAGAGCATAAAACCGAAAACTATTTCCATCTTGTAGAAAGAAACCAGTAAATATCACACAATTAAAAAACAGAAAGGAGAATAGTCAAAGAAGTAAGATACAGCAAACGTCCAGAGGACTTTCAGTGAATGCTGAGCTTTGTGGACAAAGGGAAATCTACTTTCCCTTCCTTAAGCGAGTAGGCAGGTAATAGTGAAATTCCAAAATGAATAGATTATAAGACTCAGGGTGACCGTAGTCAGACTCAGGGCCGTGCATCTACGGTCGCAGCTGCTTGGGGAGTTGGAAGACTACGAGCTTGAGGTCAGCCATGACAATGCAGGGGAAAAGTATAGACCTGATTGTAAAATTTCAAAAACATGAACCTTAAAGCCTAAAGAAATAATACAAGCAGATAATGGAAACAAAGAAAATATAATTCATTCAGGGACCAGAGATGGCTCAGAGCTGCTCTTTCAGAAGAACCAGGTTCAGTTCCCAGCACCAGCACAGGTAACTCCTGGAGTTCTAGGGATTCAACAACCTCTTCTGGTCTCTGAGGACACCAGATATGCACATGGTACACATATATACAGGCAAACAACCTTTCACATAAAAAAAAAACCACTAAAAACAAGAACAGATTTGAAAGAATAGAAGTTGAATTTAAAAGTTCCATCTTCCCAGAACCTGCCACTCAGGAGACTGAGGCAGGGGGATTCTGAGTTCAAGGCTAGCTACAAGGAGAATTTAATTCAGGCCTGCCTGAACTAAATAGCAAAACTTGATCTTAAAATAAGAAAGCAGACAGACAGATAGGCACGCAGACTTACTTTTTCCTCAAGGAATTGTAAAACAGAAACATAAGTACATATAAAATAAAATTGTAACAACTTGATCATGTAGGACAGCAAAGATCTGCAGGGAATATCACAGCAGCACACGGAAGGAACAGCAAAGCCAGCACTGGAAAATCAGGGATATCTTGGAAGGTGAGACTTACAGAAGCAAGTGACTTCTAGGCTGAGGCTTCAAATCTAAAAAGTCAGAACATTAGTAAAATGAAAAATTAGGCAAGGTTATTTCAGAAGAGAAAAGAGAATAATTAAAGGCATAAATGGAAGCCGGGCGGTGGTGGC
>NW_004949096.1:86036-101244 GCF_000317375.1 Microtus ochrogaster | reverse complement strand
AAATATTTTAAATAAGAAAATAAACAAGGTTGCCACAAAAAAACAAAAATAACACAAATAAAATTTTACATTTTTATGTATTTACTAAGATTTATCTTCATTTCTAATTATGTGTATATATGTCATGATTGTGTGGGTGCCTTTAGAGGCCAGAAGAGTCACTGGACCCTCTGGAACTGGAGTTATAGGAAATTTTGAGCCTCCTGACATGGGTGCTAGGAACCAGACCCTGGTCCCCTGGAAGAGCAGCAAGTGCTCTTAACAGCTGAACTGCCCCTCCAGTCTTCCTAAGTGAACCTTTTCTAATGAATGCCTCACTTCTTGTTTTTCTAAGCTACACCTATGGTTCAGACCATGTTATTAGCATCTTACATATAAACCCATTTTCTTAGGACCTATTCTATATAATTCTGTTTTGAGGGATAGAGAGATGGCTCAGTAGTTAAGACCACTAGCTGCTCTTCCAAAGAACCTGGGTTTAATTCCCAGCATCCACATGGCAGCTCACAACTGTCTATAACTCCAGTTCAGGACTTCTGACACCATCACACAGACATAGATGTAGGCAAAACACCAATGATCATAAAAAAATTTTAAAAAATATCTTCTGTTCTTTATTAATTTATAATTTTGTCATAATGTTGTCTTTCATTAGCTATTTGTAAAATATTCATTTATCTCTAAAATCTCAAAAACAGTATTTGATAAATATTTAAATTACTGTATTAGAAAAATCATAAAAGGACATTTTGAGTTTCTTGAAAGATTACTCTTTTCAGCAAGTTTTATGAGGGATAGAAAACCTGACAGAAACTTTAAAATGAACTAAATATAAATCTGAAGTGTGCAAAGATGTGAAGGAACTGAAAGCGTTCTCCATATGAGGATCATATGAACCGTGATAACATGAGCTAACTACTACAGGTACTGCCACATTCCTAGAACGATATTGTGGGAATTCTAGTCTACAAACCTGTTCAAGTTCTTCATTTCACTATAGGCCTAAGTTGATTATACAGATTAAATTTCCAATAAATAATATAATTCTCATTTATCTGTTAGCACAACTAACAGAAAATAATTTAGCAATCATAACGTCATTCACTTCCTTCAACTATAGTCCTCTGCACATGTCCCAGTGTGCGTTCCATTAATAAATTCTTCACAAAATAAAATAGGGCCCTACAGTGGAGTAGAACTACAGAGAAATCAGTGTAGGGGCTGGAGAGAGGGCTCAGCGTTTACAAGCACTTGCTGCTCTTCCGGAGGACCTGGATTCAATTTCCAGCTCCCGCATGGTTGTTTACAGTCCGTAATTCCAGCTTCAAGGGGGATCTGACACCCTCTTCTGGCCTCTGTGGGTACTGCATGAACATGATAGACATACATGCAGGCAAAACACACACACACACACACACACACAAAATAAAAATAAATAAATGCAAAAAATTGAGTTCGAGACCAGCCTGGTCTACAGAGCTAGTTCCAGGACAGGCTCCAACGCCACAGAGAAACCCTGTCTCGAAAAAAAACCAAAAAAAAAAAATTAATAAAAATAAATCAATGTTTTAGACCTTGACTTCTTTTAATAAAGCAGTTGCCTATACAAAAATAAAATAGAAAAGTATCTATTGTTCGTGCATTTTGGATGTGGTATAAGGAAAATAAAAAAAAAAAAAACAAACAGCAATGTCCTAGAACACTTTATGGTTGCAGTATCTGCATGAATCATTTGGTCAGGTCATGGCACGGGAGAAGCTGTCAGCATATGAAATTCACTACTGTCAGATCAACAGCATCAGTGGGTTTAGGACAGGCAGTCGACACTGAAAACACTATGCTGCCGCCTAGTGGGCACTATGATTTAAAAGCGACTCGGCCATTAAACATTCTCAAGTCACGTAAACACACTTCATATGTTATCAAAGTATAAATCTGATTTTTTTTCCCATAACCCATTAACCACCTTAGGCCAACCCATTAACTGACGAGTGTTGTCAGTACACAAGCCGGCCGAATAACTGCAAAAGACTAGAGAGCGTGTTCCACCACACAGAGTTTGCTGATTTTGAGGCTCGTGTTTCTTTTGCCTCTTGAGGTACAAAACAAAGATAGTCACAGACATTTGTCACAACTAAGGCAAAAGAGAAAAATGACCGGAGATTAGCAAAGTCAGATTCTTCTTCCAAATGGACTGCTCTCGATGGATTCCACATGCCCCAAATGAAAGGGGGCAACTATGTGGTTCCCATAAATTCTTCCACAGTTCACACTCAGGTTTGTTTGTTTGTTTTTTCTAAAATTCAACGTGAGGTAGAAGAGCAAGACAATGCAGGAATAATTTAGACCCATAGTTCAATTAGGCATCTTAGGGATTAAGAAGACAGCAATTTTACTCCCAGGAAATTTTCATTTAAATCCGCCTGTAAAAAGCACACCTAAAGAATATTGTCAAGTCCCTGCATGCCGGGGCTAAGGCAGGAGGATAAAGAGACGTCATCCTGCACTACAAATCAAGAGCTTGACCCAAAACCCAAATTTTAGAAAATTACTAGAAGAATAAAGAAAAAAAAACCTAAAAATTTCCTTGGATATTTCCAAGGCAATCATACTTACATAATTTGGAGAGTTAGAATTTTTGCCCTATGCTTGGACTATTCCGTAAATCCCACCAATTCACTGAGTTATTAAAATGTGACAAAACTCTGAGCAGCCGACTTCTTTAAAACTTTTTCACAAGAATGGCCGACATTCAACGTTGTATTCAAACGGTAAATAGTAAAAAGTAAAACCCTAAAGCACACAGCACACGCGTCTCTCACTACCCGCGGCGGCGGCTGGCGGTGGAAGGTTCTAGACACACCTGACAGAGACTCGAGGCTGACGACCGGAAAGTCGGCGCGAGGATTCGGCGGAACGCCCGATGTCCAGGGCAACCTTTCTAAGACCCCAGGGTGAAAATATCAGCGTCGCCTCCTAAATGGCCCAACAGCAACCTGGTGGTCCCGTTACCTCAGCGGAGACTGTGGGCTCCGGGTCGCCGCTCAGCATTTCCGGTTCATCTTTGCCCACCCAAAGGCGCTTCCGGTTTACAAGCCGCAACTGAGATTAGTGGGCGTCCCCGAGGGCCTGGGACAAACTGTGTTAAACATTTAGTTTATTTCATTATTTTGATACAAGCACCTAGGAAAAACATTAATAGGGTGGTCTGTGCTTCTCTTTAAACGTCCATTGCCTTTTGTGTCTTTATTTAGGGGGTGAGGGCGAAGGAGGTGTTGAGATTGTCTCACTACGGCGTCTAGGCTGGCCTGGAACTCACGGAGATCCACCTGCCTCTGCACCCAAAGTGCTGGAATTAAAGGCGTGCGCCACCATGCCCTGATAGTATCCGTTTTAAACAGTCTTTGAAACGAGTAGAGAGAAAGGAAAACAAACAAACAAAAAAACACTTTAATCCCAGCACTCGGGAGGCAGAGACAGGCGGATCTCTTGCATTTGCTGCCGGCCTGGTCTACAGAGTGAGTTCCAGAGTAGCTAGGGATACACTGAGAAACCCTGTCTTGAAACAACAAAAACAAACAAACAAAAGAAAAAAGGTGTTGCTTATTGGGAACAATGAAAAGCGTGAGAGTAGGGGTGGAGGCACCTTTCCGTTTAAGACCTTACAATTTGGGGTGTTTGAATCTCATGAATGTGTTTTCCATTCAAGACGACAATGTCACTTCGTGTGTGTGTGTGTGTGTGTGTGTGTGTGTGTGTGTGTGTGTGTGTGTGTGTGTGAAATATTAAATAGAAAAGGAAATGTAGGGACTGACAAGATGGTTCTGCAGACTGAGAAAACATGGAGGTGAACGGGGTGGAGAAAAGAAGGGGAGAAAAAGACAAGAGTTTTGTTTCGCATTTTTTAAAAAGATATATATACATATATATATGATATATTAAAGCAAATGTCAAATGTCATTTTCTATAAGATGGAGAACATGTTGGGAGATGGGGTTGGAGAGATGGAAAGTGAATCTAGAAAGATCTGGAGCGGGGTGGATATAATCAAAACATTATAGAATAGCCTCAAAGATTTTATAAAAGTATATATATTTAAATCGCAGTCAGAGAAAAAATCCGGTTTATAGCATTCTTCTATAAAATTTCTATTTGTTCAAATGCTTTATTTTTAATTTTAAAGAAAAAGAAGTTTTATTCACACTGATGATTGCACCTGAAGGGGCCTCGGAGTCGATGCAGAACACACCCAGACACCAAATTCTCAGCAAAAAGGAGATTCATTACCCTGGCATGATGGAGAGGGAGCGCGGTGTCCTCTGGACGGTAGCAGCTGTCTCTGCAGGAGTGGGTGTAAGGAGAAAGGGGAAGCGCAGAAAGCACAGGCTAGGGTGAGTCGCTAAGTCCTCATTGGATGCATGAGTCAGTGTAGCCATGTAACCAGTTCTGATTGCTGGGCCTTGGAGTTTAAGTCAGGCAGAAAGAAGTGGAATAGACTTGGTGCTAGATTGAGGTACCTAATCCAACCATTTAGCAAGGGAGAGGGAAGGGATGAAGGCAAAATCTGCTGAAGTCACGTTTGACATTCTCAGGCCTGTTAGAGAGTCCTTAAGCACCTAGTCTATATTCTGACACCTACCAATATTGCACTATTGAGAACTCATTCAACATAAGTATTAATAAAATATGTTCTAGGCCTACAGAGTTTGTCCATGCTACCAATGTCTGAATGACAAGGTCTCTGAACTTAAATATCTAACCATGCTATCAATAAAAACATATTTAGGAGTTGGAGAGATGACTCTATGGTTAAGAAGGTCTGAGTTCAATTCCTAGCATCTGCATCCAGTGGCTCACAACCAGATGTAATTTCAGTGCCAAGGAGATTCCATGCTTCAGACTTTCTCAGGTACCTGCACTCATACACACATGTAATTTTACAAAAATAAAATTGGACTGAAGAGTTGGTTCAGTGGCTAAGAGTACTTGTTGCTCTTTCAAAGGACCGGAGTTCAATTCCCAGCACCCACACGGCTGCTCAAAGTTGTTAATTCCTCCAATCCCAGGAGACTCACTCTTCTGGCCTCAGTGGACATCAGACATGCATACAGTCCATCAACACACATGCAAACACTCATAACCCACAAAATAATAAAATAAATCTAAAATAAAATTCAAATAACCTGGAGCTGGAGTTACAGGTTACAGGTGGTTTAAGTCACCCAGCATGGGTACTAGGAGATGAACTTGAATCCCCTGGCAGAGCAAGCAGTGTATGCTCTTTTTTTTTTTTTACAAAATTATATATATATATATTTATATATATAATAACATGACATATCTATGTATAACAAGGCTGGGACATTGCAGAAACTATACAGTGATGTTCAGCATTGTCCCCTTCCCACATGGACTATTTTAGATTAAGGATGACAGCATGAGAAAATGGAGCAAAAAACACAAAAATTATATACAATTACAATGAGAGTCAAGGAGTTTGGGGGCCAGGGAGACCAGGGGTCCTGCTGTCTCCACTCCTTCCTCACCAACCTACTCCTACCCCATCTGAACGACAGCCAGAGACCCGAGCAGTCAAACAGGAGAGCATGTTTAGACCCTTTCCCGATACACACAGCGACAAACTCGTCAGACCTTCTATGGGCACACCGGAATCTGTGAAGGGAGACAGACTGCATCATCCTGCTCTTTTGAGCAGTTCTCACTCAGGTCCTCTCTGCTGTTACCGAGCAGGTGGAACTCAGTAAGATCCAGGCCAAACTAGTGATGACACAGCAAGGCAGGCTGCTGTCGTCCTCCCAACTCTCTGCCTCCACCAGTGAATCATCTGCTAAGGCCCAGATGCTCCAGCTGGCAGGAGCACTAACTCCTCGGGGCCAGCTCCGTTCATCCCTTCTTCCTCCATGCCTAACATACAGCTAGCATCGGATTCCACCTGAAGCACGAGTGTTTCCTCAGGCCCATCCAGTCTGCTGCCAGAGTGGTTTGCAGCAGCTAGGGTCAACTGTAGACCAGGAAAATGGGAGAGTCAAAACACTTCCAGGGCTGGCTTCTTCAGACTCACTCTCTCTCCCCTCCTCCCTCAAGAAGGCCTTGTCTGAAGGTGTGGCCCTTAAATCTCAAACTTTCTCTCTTCCCATATAGCACCCCTCCTGTTCCCCTGGACTCCTAGCTTTCAGGCTTAGCAAGGGCCTGCCTCGGTTGGTTTTAGGATGAACGGCAGTTAGGGCAGGTGTAGGATTTTAGTCAGAATTAGCCTATACGGTTCCTGCTCTGCAGAGATGAGGAACAGACTCAGAGGCCACATGACCCAGCCAAGCTCACACGCCAGTGCTGCTGGGCACGAGCAGCACGGGAGCCGGGTGTTCTGAGCCTACTCTTCCCACTCTCCCGGCATACACTCCAAAGCTACATGCTGAAAGAGAAAAGATCAAGCTTTCCACTCCTTGAGAAGCAGGGCAATTGTTGGAGGGACACGACAGAGAGGTTAGGTGGGCACTGTGGTTTTAGGCAAGCAAATCCCTTCTCCTCTTTGAAGGTTCCCTAAACCCCCACAATGGGAACACAAAGCACAGAGGCCTAAGGGACGACACACTTAGAAGCACAGAGAGCGTCTCCTTTCCCAACACATCAGTGCAGCCTTGGAACACTGAACCTGCCACACTGCTCCCAGACTCAGCCTGCCCAAGGGCTTGCTCCTCCAAAAGGAGAACTCCCATCTTCCACGCTTCTCAGCACAGGAACAGCTGCAGTGCTATCCGGTCCTAGCCTTTCCTACTTCTGGGTCTCTACTGGGCTACAGTAAGGGTGTAGAAGTTTCAATTTACCCAAAGAAATGAACCCAGAATGCCTTTTCAACCTAAGCCTCCAGCAGAATGTCTTCCCTGGATGGCAAGCTGAGCTCTGACTAGGTGTCCATTCCCTGCCTATAATATATAGAAGTCCAGTGGGTGAGGAAGGGGAAGAGAGGGGCCCAGGTTACCCCGCAAGCTTGCTGGTGACGAGCGAGGACTTTCTCTGGGGCAGGTCCTGTGGGGTGGGGATGTGGTCGCCGGTCACCAGGTTCTTGTCTGGCCCTGCGCTCGGCAGCTGTTTGTTCTTCATCTTCGCTTTGGCCATGTTGTAGTCTCCTGAGTCAAAGTACTTTTGCCCTTTCTGGAGTCTCTTCATGAGGAAGTCGGAGCCCCCAGGCTTTTGTCCTAGGCTTGGGTATTTGGCCTTTAGCTTGGCCTCCTCAGCTCTCTCGGGGAGAACACCTTCTTTCTCCTGTGTGTCCTGCTTCTCCTAGCCAGTCTTCTCCGCGGGGTTCTCTTCTTGTTTCTGGGACATGGCAGGACCGGGACTGTGAAATGCAGGGCCCGGAAAGTCAGCCGGAAAAGGGAAGGGGGAGGGGAAACGGGGACAACCTGAGCTGCTGCTTCGGCTCCTGTCACTATGGTTGCTCGGTCCGGTCCGCAGTGTATGCTCTTAAAGCTGAGGCATCTCTCCGGCTCATGAGCTTGGCTGTGGCTCCCTGTTGGTGTCTGGGATTGGCAACACCCCGACGGAGACAATCTCTGGGATAAACTGAATTCTCTCCTGCTTTTTAAGATCTGCTGTATATGGCTATCAATTCTAGGAATGTCCAGCTGTTACCAACCTCTTCTAGTAGCTTCTATGCATATGCCTCCAGATTATTTCCAGGACGCACGACAGACCATGCCTGGGTGTTATGAGCTTTCTTCCTGCTCTCCACGCTTTAAATTTTCAAGTTATGATGACATGCACTTGCTTTAAACCCTTTGAGTTTTTTTCCTTTTACATCCAGTGAGAGAACACAGAAAACAACTATCCTTGTAGCTCCTCAAAGTGTAATAAATCAAACCAAACGGCTTAAAACATGGGTAAACTGTATTTTTTCAGTCATTCAGAACTGATAAATAAGTATAATTATTCTTGCTGCAGAGAATACTTTAATAGCTTGATGTTAACTGGTGACACCAACAAGGAAGCTTGCTAATCATTGCTATAACAGTTTTCTGCCTTATTTTTATTTGTATCTCATAAACTATCAAAGCTGAGAGGCCAGCTGGAGCTTCAAGAAAATAATTTGGGGCTGGGGAGATGGCTCAGTGGTCAAGAGCACCTTACTACTCTTCCAGGTGACCAGGGTTCAATTCCCATCAATCACCTACCTGGTGGCTCACAACCATCCATAACTCTAGTTCCAAGGATCCAACCCCTTTGTTTTACTTAGGGTTACTGTTGCTGTCATGAAACACCATGACCAAAAGCAAGCTGGGGAGAAAAGGGTTTGTTTGACTTGCAGTTCATCACTGAGGGAAGTCCGGGCAGGAGCCATCCAGATGAAAGCCTAGTCAGGCACATCAGCACAATCCAAGCACAAAGAAGACTGAATTAGAAGGACCACACATTAAGTCCATCCTGGTCTTTATAGCAAGACCTTATTTCATAAAAGAGTCTGAGGAGCTGGTGAATTGGCTCAGTGGGTAAAGGCACTTGCTACAAAGTGATGACCTGAGTTCAATCCCCAATCTAAACGTGGAAGGAGATAACTTACTCCAAAAAGCTGTTGTGACCTCATACGTGTGGGACTCACTATGTAAAATAGGCTGGCCTCGAACTCACAGAGAATCCACCTCCCTTTATCTCCTGAGCGTTGGAACTAAAGTTATATGCCACTATGCCCAGGTCATAAGTACAAAAGATTTTTAACTTAACCTGAGCCTGTGTCCAGCTGATAGGAAGTTCTCTTTCTTCCTCTTTGTTTCCTATTCTGTTTTACCTAACCAATCAACTTAATGTAGTCTTACATATATGCAATTAAGAGCTTTCCAGACTAAAAAATCTATAGATTTCTTTACAAATACATAGTGAGCCGGGCGGTGGTGGCGCACGCCTTTAATCCCAGCACTCGGGAGGCAGAGGCAGGCGGATCTCTGTGAGCTAGTTCCAGGACAGGCTCCAAAACCACAGAGAAACCCTGTCTCGAAAAAAAAAATACAAATACATAGTGAATCTTGGTTACAATGCAGAATTATTTTTGCACTTGGTATGAATTAAAGCCTCACACTGCCTTGATCTAGTTCTAACCGTAATTGTCTAAGGGTTAAAGAATGTTGTTTTTATTTGGTGTAATAAAGGGAGTGATCATATTTACATATCTCCCAGACTAGTCTTTCTCGGATCACAGTTTTCACATCCTACATAGCTAAAATGTGTTATAAATAAACACAACGACTCCCTAAGAGAATAACAAGAGATAATATCTGTGCTAAGTAAATGAACAGGTTTCTTCGCCTACCTACACATGGCAGTGAAAACCTGTACTGATTCTCGTTACAGTTACACAATTATTAACACCCTTCATTATAGTTACTTGTGTCTATGTTTGTAAACAAAGTTCAATTCTTTTTCTTTTTTCCTTTTTTATTTTTATTTTTGGGTGGAATCCTTGTTATGTTGTTGATAAGACTGAAGAACAGACACAATTAACCATTGCATCTCAGCCCCCCAAACTGCTGCAACTATAGGCACATACCACCAAGCCTGGCAATCAGAGACTGAATCTTAGACATTTTGTACCTATAACCTCAGTCTGGTGCTTGACACATATTTATAGATAAATAATGGAAGCAAAAGTTACTAACAACTCAAACCTTTCACATAACAATTGGTAGTACCAACTGGGGCTGAGATCTCTCTAAAAATCACTGGATTTGTTGACTTTTACCTCTGCTGTGCTGAGCATGGCAATCACCTATAGAATTTAAGACACCACAGAGGAATCTATTAGAAAAAATTATCTAAATTATGTGCTATATATGGAAGGCATTCTACTGTGGATTTATGGTTTATTGAATTTATTTACATATATGTTTACATATATATATATTAAACACATGGGAAAAATTAAAAGTGGTGCTGCAGAGATGTTTCAGCAGGTAAGATCACCCCAATCAGGTGGCTCACTACCACCTGAAATTCCAACATGCCTCTGGCCTCCTCAAACACCTGCACTGTGTGCACATGCAGTCATATGAACATACACACAAAGTTTTTTCTCTTTTTACTTTTTTTTCCCAGTTTTTCAAGACAGGGTTTGTGTTGCCCTGGCTGTCCTGGAACTAGCTCTGTAGACCAGGCAGGGTTCAAACTCACAAAGATCCACCTGCTTCTGCCTCCTGCATCTGAGTCTCAATTAAAGACATGCACCACCATTGCCAGACTAAAATTTTTGAAACTCTTTTAAGTTTTAGGAATATCAAAATGGAGTGGTTGGATAAGAATGGCCACCATATGCTTATATATTTGAATGCTTAGTCCCCAAGGAGTGGAACTATTTGAAAGGATTAGAAGGATTAAGAGCTAAAGCCTTGTTGGAGTAGGTATAGCCCTGTTGTATGTCACTGGGGGTGGGCTTTAAGGTTTCAACAGCTCATGCTGGTCTCAGGCTCACTCTTTCTTTTTCTCTCCTCTCTCCTTTCTCTCTCTCTCTCTCTCTCTCTCTCTCTCTCTCTCTCTCTCTTGTCTCTCTCTGCTTGTTGATCAAGATATAACCCTCTGCTGCTTCTCCAGTACCATCTCTGCTACCATCTTGCTTTCTTCTATGATGACAATGAACCAAGCCTCTAAAATTATAAACAAACCCCAGTTAAGTTTAAGTGCTTTCTCATAGAAGAATTGCCTTGGTCATAGTGTCTCTTTATAGTAGTTGAACAATGACAAAGATACAATTGTTCCTCATATTACTTTACTCATCTATATCCCTCCCCAGACTTTGGCTTTTCCCCTAACAGAATGATTCATCTTTTCTGGTGTTCTGCTTGCTTGAACTTCTAAGTCAAAACTTAATGAAGGGCCAAAGGTGAAAGTGCCAGCCACCAGGACTGACAACATTAGTTTTACCCCAGGGCCCCACATGGTAAAAGGAAGGGACTGACTCCTGCATGTTGCATGTACACACACACACACACACACACACACACACATATGCATATGCTCAAATGTGCTTACATACACACACAAAAATAAAATTTAATGAAAAATTAATAAATATATAGAAGAGTAACTTGACAATTTTATAAAATGTGCCTTCTTGGCACTCTGCACTCTGAGCTAAAGCCTCATTCTGACTTCCTTGCTGGTGTTTTAATATCATCATCATCCTCCCAGCCAACCAGAAAATCTCAACAGCGATAGGATCAGACTCTTTCTTAGTCATCTCCTCCAAGTTGAAGGTCTTCCTCATAGATTTTGATAAAGAAAGTGAAATAATGGGTCCTAAAGATAGGTGGATGGGGTTGTCATTTAATGAAATAATTTTTTAAGTGAACATTTTGGGATGAAATTTTTAATTACTATCAGGATGCTTTTTTTACTACAAATAACAGAAAAATTCCATTTAAGTTGAGTTAATAAATTAGGAAATATGTTGTTTCAGACCATGGGGAAGCCAACAGTTGGCTCTAGATGTTGTTGCTGATCTTCTCAATGATCCACTTTGTTTTGTCCTCTGAGGTGGGCACCATCTCTGGCTAGCACAAGAGCTTTCGGGTCTGAAGATTGGGCTATACATCCAGGTCCATAATGCAAAGATGTAGAGAAGCCCTCAGTATCCAGTGACTACTTAGAAGTGGGGAAAGTCTTTCCCAGGAACCTCCCAGCAGACAACCTGTCACATCTCATTAACTCAAACTCATTCGTGTATGGACCTTAGCAAATGCACTGACCTTGCTTGTCTGGGGTTCGTTGGGGTCCACCTCCATCATAAACATGGTGAAAGTGCCAGCCACCAGGACTGACAACATTAGCAGCACTGGAAGCTGAGACAAGAGGATCAGGAGTTTAAGACCGGATAAGGCTGGTGAGATGGCTTAGCAACTAAGAGCACACATTGCTCTTTCAGAGGATCTGAGTTCTGTTCTCAGAATATACCAGGCAGCTCACAACTGCCTATAACTCCAGTTCAGGGACTTCCAAAGCCTCTGACCACCACTGGCACTGGCATTCAAGTATAAACAGACCACACACACTTTAAAATACTAAAATAATTTTTAAAAATAATGATCACCAAATTATAACTATCATATGTTGCCATGTCTGAAGCAATATGCATGAATTAATTAGCCTATATAATGAGGTATATAATGAGGCACGATGCCATAGATCTTTATATTTAAAAGTTAGACTACTAACAGGACTGGTTCTATTTAATTCTAATATGTGTACATAATTCACTGAAACTGATGGTCTTGCCAGACTAAAGGCTGTCATTTCCAGTTACTTTTTTCTTCATAGTCAGAAATTTTCTTTACTAACTAGAACTGACTAAAATACCAAGGAGAGGCTGGAGAGATGGATCAGTAGTTAAGAGCACTGACTGCTCTTCCAGATGACCCAAGTTCTATTCCCAGCACCCACATGGCAGCTTTCACCCATCTGTAACTCCAGTTCCGGGAGATCCAACCTCTTATGGTCTCCAAGGTTACCCAGCACACACATGGCCCACAGACATACATTCAAACAAAATATTCATATACATAAATAATAATAATAATAATAATAATAGAAAGTATCAGAAAGGGGATTGGAATTAACTCCATCAGCATTAACAGCCTGTTGGTCCTACTTTTTGCCTTGGTGTTCAAATATTGAATTATCATTCTGTTCAATAAGTTAGGGGACTTCCCAGAAAGTACACAGGCTGTGCTGAGCCTCCCACATTCCCTTTCTTCTTCTCCCTGCCATACCTCAATAGACCGCACCCTCAAAACACAGGTTTACTTAAGCCCTGTCTGCATACCTTTGATGTTTGGAGTAGGGATATTCATTCCGCATTACACATTTGCTTTGAGATTACAACGAGCCCTCACTTAGGCTAAATTATGCAATAAATGTTCATCTCTGTTTAACCAATAACCCTGCTTCCTTGAATATTAGTTACATAATGAAGTTAAAGCATCTGATTGATTTAGGAGGCTTCCCCATTACTTTAACTGCAGAACAGAGAAGTGGCTACAATGGCAAAGCATCAAAGAACAAAATTCCCAGGAAAGAGGCAGTTCTATCATTGACATCAATGATACGGTAATGTTCTATCATTGGAATCAATGCCACAGCAATGCAAGTGCATAGGACCTTTCTATATATGGATGTATGTTTTGCCTACATGTATGTATATGCACCACAAGTGTATCTGGTGCCCAGGAAGGCCAGAGGAGGGTGTCAGATCTCTTGGGAATGGAGCTACAGGTGGTTGTGAGTTGCCATGTGGGTGTTAGGAGTTGAACCCAGATCCTCAGGAAGAGCAGTCAGTGCTCTTAGCATCTCTCCAGTCTCACACAGAGCCTTTTATGCAAAAGAAAGGTGATTTCCTTCCTCGGTCTGAGTAGTGAGTCTCAATCTTACAGTGAACACTGAGGCAGCTACCCAGATAATTAATTCACCTGCCCTTCCAATTCTGTCCAGTCGCTTAACTAGATAGAACCTCAACCTCTAATTTGTCTGTCTTCAAACGTTTTTGAACTTCTATATGATGTTCATAAGCATGTGGTCCCATTTTTATGCCTGAGCGTTGCCCTCCAACTTTTCAAGGACACAGACTCTCTTCTTTCAATCCCAGTAAATCTCTGCAACAGTAATAGGAATCCCACATGAGAGGGAAAAGGATGAAAGAGCTCTTAAAACTCGTACTCATAAAGTACCCAGGATATTTGCTGGACTCCTTTGCTCACAGGGTTCAGAAGGTCAAGTCAGGTGTAAGGATCCATATCCAATGTGTGGGTCCAACTTAAGCAAGACACGTAAACACAAAGCCGGCCGGGCGGTGGTGGCGCACGCCTGTAATCCCAGCACTCGGGAGGCAGAGGCAGGCGGATCTCTGTGAGTTCGAGGCCAGCCTGGTCTACCAAGGGAGTTCCAGGACAGGCTCCAAAGCTACAGAGAAACCCTGTCTCGAAAAACCAAAAAAAAAAAAAAAAAACACAAAGCCAAGGTGAGGTAGTCTACCAAGAAAAGTATTAACACTGGAATTATCTAGCATGCAAATTCAAATTCTAGCTGAATGAAATGTTGCTTAAAACATCCAATGGGGACCAGCAAGAGCTTGGTTCAGGGGGTAAAGGCACTTGCTATTACAAGCCTGGACACCTAAATTCAATCCTCAGAAGACACAGAAAGGTGGAAAGAGAGAACCAACTCCACAGAGTTGGCCTCCAACCACCTCATGCACTGTGTGGCACACATACTCACCCATCATGAACCTGACCGGTGTTGAACTCCTGTGCCACAGCTTTAAATAAATAAACAAAGTCGTAGTCCAGAGAATACAAACACTGTTCCCAAAGTCAAGTAAGCTACAATTAATTCCAAATTCATTTGTGCCTCCTCAGGGCCAAAGACTCATTTCCTTAGTATGAAATAGTAGATCAACTGACCTACCATAATAAATGTTGTTTAAATCATCTTGCCATATAGAAATTTCCTATTATGTATATCATTTACACTGTGAGCAGGTCAGAAAAACTTTAAAAATGTTAGCTCATTTCCATTTCTAATTGCAGTTATTTCTATCAATTCAAGACCTCTTAAAATAACATTTTGGTTCTTATTAGTTTGTTAGCATAGAGAAGAAACAGCATTATGTAAAAAGCAAACCTCGAGTCTGCTAAGTAAACTTTCCCAAAATAGTTAGCTTCCCAAAGTCCAAATCACAGAACAGCCCATACAATGAGTGAGTTTTCTGGAGATCATGGATAGGACAACCAGAGCCTCGATGAAAAAAAAGGTGGCAGGTTGGGAATTCTCATTTGGCAAGTCTACCACGGACCCAGACAAGGCAAAATTCTAAAAAGCCACCATTCAGCTCTGGTACTAACTCCTGTTGATAACAATGACAGGCAAAGGAAAGTCTCTGTGGAGCTCAAGAGATGACTCCATCATTAAAAGCACATCCCACTCTTACACAGGACCCTAGTTTGGTTCCCAACACCCCCCCCCCCGTTGGTCAGCGCACAATTGGCTGTAACTGTAGCAGGCTTTTTCTTTGAGCACCAACCAGTTCCCAAATCATTACACAGAGATTTATTGTTAGTTACGAATGCTCGGCCATATCTTATGCTTCCCCCACTAGCTCTTATAACTTAAATTAGCCTGTTTCTCTTCATCTATGTTTTGCCTTAGGGCTTTT
>NW_004949096.1:78149-85343 GCF_000317375.1 Microtus ochrogaster | reverse complement strand
CTCTGTATGGCAGCTGCCTGGCCGGCCCTGAGCATCCCCCTCTCTTTCTTCCTCATCCTCACTTCCCTCTCCTCCCTAGCCTAGATTTCTTATCCTATTTATTTTCTCTATCGTCCAGCCTCACCTATCCCTCTTCTGCCTAGCTATTGGCCTTTTAGCTTTTTACCAGGCCAATCAGATGCCTTAGGCTGGCAAGGTGAAACAAATACAACACATCTTTATATAATTAAACACACATCCCTGCATCGTTAAACAAACACAGCACATCTTTACATAGTTAAAGTAATATTCCACAGCATAAACAAGTGTAATACATCTTTACGTAATAAAAGTTACATGTATCCCCTTGTAACTACAGCTACAGGAGATCTGATGCCCTCTTCTGGTATCTGCAGTAAGCTGCACTCACATGCACATAACCACAGACACACACATAATGTAAAATAACAATGAAGTATTTTAAAAGAAAATTTTCTCAGGTTGAAGATGCAGCTCAGATGGTAGAATTCTTGTATAGTATGAACAAGTCCTGAGTTCACGTCCAGCACTTCG
Source organism: Microtus ochrogaster (assembly GCF_000317375.1). Classification (NCBI taxonomy): domain Eukaryota; kingdom Metazoa; phylum Chordata; class Mammalia; order Rodentia; family Cricetidae; genus Microtus; species Microtus ochrogaster. The sequence continues at coordinate 84,791 of NW_004949096.1, read as the reverse complement.
TAAAAACAGGCATGATGGTGCCCGCCTACAATCCTAACACTTAGGAGGTGGAAGCAGGATGGTCAGGAGTAAAGGTCACCCAGAGCTACAAATGGAGTTTTAGGCTAACATCTGAAGACATTCTGAAATTTGAGAATGAGAAAACGATGATGGCAGGAGATAGAAAATGGGTAGGCAGTTTAAGAGCAGATTGGAGGCTGGAGAGACGGCTCAGAGGTTAAAAATATTGGCTGTTCTTCCAGATATCCTGAATTCAATTCCCAGCAACCACATGGTGGCTCAAACCATCTATAATGAGATATGATAACCTCTTCTGGCATGCAGACAAACATGCTGACACACTATATGCATAATTAATAAATAAACAAACAAATACATAACTAGAGCAATCTTTGACCAAAAGCAGGAAATGTTCTCGTTCTCTGTTGGGGAATTTCTTTCCTCCTCCTAGATGAGTCTTCCTACCTGGAGACTATACATGGGGGTGGGATTGACTCGCCAGTCCAGACGCTAATCTCATCTGGTAAACAGCACTGCAATTATACCACTGGATTTTCATGATGGAAATGCATTACATCTATTCCCTATTTTCAACCTGTCTTTCAAACGATTTTAGGGTCTCCATTTCTGAGGGGAAAATATTACAGCAGCCTTACAGGGCATTGAGGTTATCGGGGCTCTGCTGAGGTTCATAGAAGGAAAGTTACTTCGTCTTAGTCAACAGAATGGAATCTACTCTGGCCTTAGGTGGAAGCATGACATTCTGATCTGCCCTAAAGATTAGAACATTTCATACTGTTTTCTACTCCCTGAAGAGTTCATCCAGTTGGGCCTGTCAATCACCTGTCCAAGAGACCACCTTTTAGGAAGGCTGAGTCATCTTAAGCCATACTAAAGAATAGGATAAATAATTGTCCCCTTTATGAGATAATATACTTTTCCTTCTCGGAAACCCCAGCTTCTAAGAGAGTTTGAGGCCAGCCTGTGCTTCATGAGATCCTGCCTTAAAAGTAAATGTAGCTGGGCCATGATGGCACACACCTTTAATTCCAGCGCTTGGGAGACCGAGGTGGGCAGATCTCTGAGTTCAAGGCCAACCTGGTCTACTGAGTTCCAGGACAGCTAGAGCTACACAGAGAAATCCTGTCTCAAAAAACAAACAAACAAACAAAAAACCCAAATAAATAAATAAATAAGTAAATGGAGCCAACCTGGAACTCACTGTGTAGCCCAGGCTGGCCTCCAACTCACAGAGATCTGTCTGCCTCTGCCTCCGCGTGCTGGTACTAAAGGAATGTGTCCCCACCACCTGACTACATCTGCATCCCTTGTTCTCACACTTTTCTTTCTTTTCTCTTGGATTTCATTGTTTTGATTTATGAATTCACCTCCTGATTAATTCCATTTCCATCTTGCATACTGCTTTCAAGGCAATTTTATTTTATTATTTCTTTTAAAGATTTATTTATTATGTACACAGTGTTCAGCTTCCATGTATGCCTACAGGCCAGAAGAGGGCACCAGATCTCATTACAGATGGTTGTGAGCCACCATGTGGTTGCTGGGAATTGAACTCAGGACCTCTGGAAGAGCAGCCAGTGCTCTTAACCTCTGAGCCATCTCTCCAGCCCCTCAAGGCAAGTTTAATTTGTGTATGTCTGCGATTGGAGTGTTTGCGTTGTAAAGTATTCAAATGCCAGTGTGTCATGTTTGCACCTGAGCAGAGGCCAGAAGAGGACACTGGGTGGCCTACTGTACCACTTTATTCCCTTGAGTCGGGGTCTCTCACTGAACCTGGAGGTAAGCTGGTGCTTAGTGAGTCCCAAAGATCCCCCTGTCTTCAATCCTACAGTGCTGGAATTATAGACACTTGTGTGACTACACCTGGCTTTTTATCTTACCAATACTGGGATCTGAAAGGTCCTTATGGTCACACAATAAATACTTAGACACTGAGCATATTTCTAACTTGCAATTTTAATTTTGACAACTATCTTAAAAACCAGCCTTTTCTGTTCTCAAATTATTTTGTTTTTATGAATGCTTATTCTGTTCTCATAAATTCAGTTTATTCCTGGGTCTTAATGAGAAAAAAATCAGAAATGTACTAAATGTTTCTCATGTGTTTGTAGAGAATTTATTTTAGAAAGCGCATTCCTCTGAATATTCCAAGTTTTTGTGGACAAGCTAATGCTGCTACTTTTTCTTTTCTTCTTATTGTGAGGCGGGAGTGTTGGCAGAGGCTGTTAGTTTGTTCCCGGCCACCCAGACCCAAAAATAATCACACAGAAACTACATTAATTGTAATACTGTTTGGCCAATAGCTTAAGCATATTTCTAGCTTGCTCTTACACCTTTAATTAACCCATTTATATTATTTTATAATTTTTCCATGAGGCTTGCGGTTTACCGGTAAGGTTCCAGCTGGTGGCTGGTGTCTTTCTCCTTCAGCGGCTACACGGCATCTCTTTGACTCTGCCTACTCTCTCTCTACATCTGTTTGTATTTTCTGCCCGGCTTTACTCTGTTAAGCCATTGGCTGAAAGCAACATCTTTATTAACCATTTGCAATTCATTAACCAAATGAAAAACATATTCACAGCATACAGAGGGGAATCCCACATTACAGGAGCTCCCAGTGTTGTCCTTTTCCTGTCCCACCCTCCTGAGTGTTGAGACTGCAGAATCAAGACACCACTCCAACAATCTTCAAGTTTTGTATTACAGCTTTGTCATCAGAGCCATACCCACGACTGTGGCTCTTTTCCCCCCTCACTCTGTTTTAGTTACTCACTGTTCTGTTGCTGTGAAGAGATGCCATGACCAAGGCAACTTAGAGAAGAAAGAGTTTATTTGGGGATCACAGTTTCAGTGGGTAAGCCCATGGCAGTCAAGGTGGGAAGCATGGCGGCAGGCATGATGTTGGAGAAGTAACTAAGAGCTTACACCTTGCTCTGTATACATGAGGCAGATGGAGACCAACTGGGAGACCTGTTGTGGCAGAGGCTCTGTAAGCACCTCCCAAGTGCTAGGAATACAGGTAGAACAACTAACTACACCTGGTTTATGTGGTGTTGGGGATTAAACCCAGGGCTTCACTCATGCAAGGCAAGCTCTCTACCAACTGAGCTACAATCTCATCCCAATTCTTTGGTGTTGGGAACGGGGCTGGGTTATACATGCTCATGTGTGTGCATCAGTGTAGAAGCCAGAGTTCAACACTTCCTCAATCTTCTCCCCCTCCTTTTTTGAGGAAGAATCTCTCACTAAACCTGAAGTTTGACGATTTTGACTGGCCACAGAATCTGGAGAAGGTACCTGTTTTGGTCTTTCCAGTGCCGGGACTACAGGCCTGGCTTTTTATGTTTGTGCCAGGGATCTAAACTCAGGTCCTCGTGTTTTCAAGGCAAGAACTTTACTACTAAGCCACCTCCCCATTCTTCCTAAATTTAAACCTTCTAAATAGTGAGAATCACACCAACTTTGCTAAGTTATTGTCAAGATAATATCTTGTCAATATGTCAAGATTTACTATCTGTAAATTACACCTTTGAAAAAGAAAGCGTGATGGGTCCAAGTCGCAGTGACTCGGGAGATCCTGATTACCAAAGACACAAAAGTTGATGTACTTCAGTCAGAAAACCAGTACATCTTACTAACACAACGTTCTGAAAGCTACAGATATTTTGTCCCAAGTAAGTTACTATGCAGGATGCTTGAATTTTAAATGGTTTTTTTTTGTTCTGTTTTGTTTTGTTTTTGTTTTTTGTTTTGTTTTGTTTTTTGAGACAGGGTTTCTCTGTAGCTTTGGAGCCTGTCCTGAAACTCCCTTTGTCAACCAGGCTGGCCTCGAACTCACAGAGATCCGCCTGCCTCTGCCTCCCGAGTGCTGGGATTAAAGGCGTGTGCCACCACCGCCCGGCAGGATGCTTGAATTTTAAAATTGCATTACTTCTCAGTTAACTTTTCAAACTTTTTTTATGCAGCAGAAAAGCTCAGAGCCATAGATGGGAGAGAGGAAAAAACATGCAGACGGTGCGGCTGCTTGGCTCTGTTACATTAATTTCTCTCACTGTGAAGGAGTGGGTTGCTCCTTGAATGGTAATGGGAGATTAGTTTCTTATTTCTTCATTAAGGCCGTGGGAGGAAAATTAATACTCTCTTCAGCTTTTCCAAATTAATAGAATATATCTTTATTAAAATGATGAATGCATATGCCTACTTTTTTTTTTGGCTGAGAGGTTTTTTTTTTAGCACAAGAGATGACTCAACGTAAAGCTGAGCCTTTGCAAGCGTCTTGTCAGGAAATTCAAGTTCAGTGAGGCTCGGTTATTGACTCAAGGTCACACAAATAATTCAGGGCGCAGTCAAACTAGAAGGCTGGGTCTCTCTTTTTTCCTAATTGTTTCCTTTTTGCTGTGTTCTCTCTCTCTCTCTCTCTCTCTCTCTCTCTCTCTCTCTCTCTCTCTCTCTCTCTGTGTGTGTGTGTGTGTGTGTGTGTGTGCGTGTGTGCGTGCGCGCGCGCGCTACTTGCACATATTTGCTTCCGAGGACACAGGTGGGAAGAGACCAGAGAACACTAAGTGACTGCTCACCGTTCTCCACCATTCTCTGGGGAAAGGGTCTCTCGCGAACCCGGAGCTAGGCTGACAGCCAGAAAACCCGGCAGTCCTGTCTCTGCCTCCCACGGCCCTGGGGTTTCAGGCGTACGCAGCCTTATCCAGCATTTTACACGGATGCTAGGGACTCAGAGGCAGATCCTCCCCTTGTGCAGCAGGTGCTCTTATTCGCTCCTTCTCCTCCTGCACCCTCCCAAAGTTTAGGGTTTGGATTCTTTTTTTTTTCTTTCTCTTATGTAAATGAGAATTTTGCCTGCATATATGTATGTACACTATGAGTGTGCAATGCCCACAAAGACAAGAAAAAATAATAAAAACGTCCTATGGAACTGAAGGTGGCTATGAGCCACTCTGTGGCTGGGAATTATACCAAGCCCTCCACAAAAGCTGCAAGGGCTCTAACCACTGAGCACCTCTCCAACCCATGTTTCACATTATCAATCTAGTACTTTTTCACCAAGCTGCCTAAAAGGAATGAAAAGGAAACTCATTTCTCATTGGTGTATTGTTTTTGGTTCCAGTTTTTGAGAGGTAGTAATTTTTTATGCATAATTGTAAAAGAAAATATGTCACTTCCTTCAATTTTCTTTTTTTTTTCCTGAGATTTCAGTATCTTCAAAAAAGCCAGTCAACCTATGCATGAGACCATGAGGTGAAGTCTTTCTTTAGACCTGAACAGAGAGCTAGCTCAGCAGTTAAAAATGCTGCTCCTGCAGAGGACCTGGGTTTAGTTCCCAGCACCCACAGTGGGCAGCTCACAGAGCTTCAATTCCAGTTTCAGTTCTCTCAAATAGCCTCTGCTGGCCTGGGGGAGGGGACCTGTGCTCACACTGCTCGCTCTCTCTCTCTCTCTCTCTCTCTCTCTCTCTCTCTCTCTCTCTCCCCCCCTGACACACACACACACACACACACACACACACACACACACGTGCACACGCGCGCACAATGTTTTAAAAATAGGACTTTCTTTAGTTCCCCCTTTCTCTATCCTATGCTCTTACATTGTCCTGGTATGACATCTGAAACAGCCCTCTAGTCCTTGTGATGTCAATGCCACATCTATTCAAATATGGCTTAAAATCACGAATGCTCCGTGTGTCTGTCGCCAGCTCTGTGTTCAGTTCCAGCGATTACATCGGTCTGATATCACACTGTCTTACTCCCTGTAGCTCTGGAAGTCATGGTATTAGCTGATCAGACAATTCTCCTTCCACCATAGTCTCCTCTAACGGAGCCTTGGTTATTTTTAATCTTATGTTTTTCCAGATCACTTTTAGAATTGCTAATGTCAGCTTTTCACAAATGGTCCTATTGGGATATTTGTTATATTATATTGCATTGGAGTATATTAGGAAAAATTCAACTTTTCTATGCTTGGACATGTTATATTTTTCTTTATGTATGTGTTCTTTTATTCCTTTAAATAAAGTTTTCTAATTTTCCTCATAGAGTTTACATTATATCTAGCTCTGGTTAAATTTATGTCTTGGCAAATTCAATATTTCTCCATCAAGTTATGCCAAAAGACTTTAATCGGCAGCTCTGAGTTCAATTATCTTTGGGGCCAATATAAGATAAATGTAGAGCTGGCAAGAAGGCTCAGCCTGTGGAGATTTCCTCAGCCCCTGCCACCCATAGACCCACATGGTGGGAGGAGAAAACCAGTACCCACCAGTTTTCTTCTTACCTCCATACGCACAGTGTGGCACACACACACCATGGCACACGTGCACACACGTAAACTAAATAAATGTAATTGCTAAAAAATGTATCTTTTTTAAAAAAGATTAAAAATAAATATAAAAGGAAGCTGTGCTGGTTAGTTTTGGGGTTTTGTTTGTTTTGTTTTGCTGTCAACTTGATACAAGAGAGTCATCTTGTATGATTGAGAAATTGCCTCCATCAGATTGGCCTTTAGGTAAAGGATGATTGATACAAGAGGGCCCAGCCCATTGATGGAAGTGACCCTCCGGACTGTATAAAAAGGAGTGCTGGAGCTGGAGAGATGGCTCAACGTTTAAGA
>NW_004949096.1:65858-67397 GCF_000317375.1 Microtus ochrogaster | reverse complement strand
GTTCACACAGACACCTACATGAATAAATCGAATCAAATAAATAAATCTTTAAAAATTTTAATTAGATCTATTTAAATATTTTTTAGTGTGAATGTGCGTGTGACTTTTGCTTGCACGTGTGTACATACACACACACACACACACACACCACATGTGTGCTTGGTGCCTGTGGAGGTCAGAAGATGGTATCAAGCCCCTTGGAACCAGAATTACAGATGATTATGAACTTCCATGTGGGTGCTAGGAATTGAAGCCAGGTCCTCTGTAAAAGCAACAAGTGCTTTTAACTACTAAGCCATTTCTCCAACTATCTTTTAATTTTTTTAAAAAATTCTTTCTTTTATGCTTGTTAGCGTTTTACTTGAATGTATGTCTGTGTGTCGTGTACACATGTGTGCATGCACATAGCATGAGCATGATGAGACCGGAAGAGGGTGCTTTACTTTTATTGAGGCAGAGTTTTATTACATGGTTTATGTTAGTTTGAACTTTTAAGCCTTCTGCCTCAAGTTCCTGGGTGCTGAGATTATAGGTGTGTGCCCCTACAAACAGCCTTTATGTCATTTTTGAGTCATTTTTACATATTGTACAAAAAAATTAATAACAATTTTCTCAAGGCAAATCAACTTTTTAAAGAATCCTGCTAAGGCTGGACTCTATATCCAAAATCAACTGTAAAAAAAATAAAATCCTTAAATTAAAAGCGATAACAAGGGGCTGGAGAGATGGCTCAGTGGTTAAGAGCTCTGGCTGCTCTTCCAGAGGTCCTGAGTTCAATTCCCAGGAACCACATGGTGGCTCACAACCATCTGCAATGAGATCTGGTGCCCTCTTCTGGTATGTGGGCAGAACACTGTATACATAGTAAATAAATAAATCATTAAAAAAATGATTAACAAGAAAAAAGGGACCAGAAGCCTGTGCTGTGTAGGACAGAATAACAAGAACATGGATTCTATCACAGAACAATGCACAGAGAGAAAACATCAAGCTGCATGTTAGCTGTTTTTCATATTTATTTGTTCATTTGTTTACTTACTTCTTAGTACTGAGATCTAACCCATATGCTAAGTTTTCACTCTACAGCTATACAACACCTCTAGCTTCAATATTTGGGAGAAAGATTTTCTCCCATCCCTCATAAATTTTCTAATAAACCCAACATTGATGGCTAAACGGTTTTCATGCAGAGTTCTGTTGAGTATAAGTGAGCTGAGTCCTGACACAGTTTCTCTGGTAGGAAGCACAGATGCACAGATAATACCTAGGTTACATGTTTTTTTCTGACTGTTGCTTGGGCTGGTATGGGATTTGGGGGTTAAGCAACTCTCCTGTGGTGTGATTCCCCTCTGTATCCTGTGAATATGTTTTATTACCATTGGTTAATAAAGAAACTGTGTTGGCCTATGGCAGGGCAGAATATAGCAAGGCAGGAAATCCAAGTAGAGACAGAGGAGGAAAGAAGGCGGAGTCAGGCAGAGACAGAGGAGGAAAGAAGGCGGAGTCAGGCAGAGACAGAGGAGGAAAGAAGGCGGAGTC
>NW_004949096.1:63917-65556 GCF_000317375.1 Microtus ochrogaster | reverse complement strand
GGCCCGGAAACAAACATGCAATATCCATCTATGCTCGGTGTCCTCAGTAGCTTGCTGCAGGCCAAAGCGTATGTTTGTCTTTGATAGTGATACAAGTAACATCATTGGAGTGCTGTCTGTGCAATCTCGAAGACTGCCCTTGGCACAAATTTCTACACATTAAAGGGAACAGTTTTGTTTGCTTGGTTGGTTGGTTTTTGTTTTGTTGCTGTTGAGACAGGTTCTGTAACATGGGTTGGTCTTGAACTCACCACATAGAACCCTTCTGGCCTTGAATTTGTGTCTGTAGTCTACTTCAGCCTCCCAAATGGTGGAATTACAGACATGCACCACCACTGCTGACAAGAATAGAGCATTCTAAAGGCTTTGTATACATGTTCATAAATTACCCTTGGGAGTAGTTGAACCAATGTATCACTAGTAGAATATTCAGGATTCATTTCCTCATATTTACATTTAACCTCTATCAAATTCATGGAGGAAAAGGTAGTTCCCTGTTGTCATGGGATTTTTATCTCCAACTGCTGACTTTGTTCAATATTGCCCTAAATAGCATTTTCCCTTGTGTTTAGTCTCTCTCCATATCAGTTCATCTTGCATGCCCCACCAGTTCTGCATCAGAGTGTCTGTGCTCTAGTTCCCTGTTCAGAGAGCTTCAATTCGCTGTCTGTGAACTGAGGGTGAACTCTTCAGCCTGTTATTTAATGCACACCAATGCAGCCTCGTTGCTCATCTCTTACCTCAGCCTCCACTTTCCTGCACATATTGTAGGATTGTCACTCTCTTCTAAAGCATGACCCATGGTTTCTCAGCTCTTTGTCATCAGTCAGTGATGAAAGTTCACGTCACCAGCATGACACATCTCCCTTCCATCACCTGTGGCAGACACTGCTAATGAATCATCCCACCTTTTCCCACTGAGCAGGGATACAGTGTCTCAGTGTTGAGCCACAGGCTGCTGCTACCAAAGGAATGAACTGGGCATGGGAGGTGAAACTGACTTGCCAACTTTCCAATGGCCCTTTCTCTTAGTTGGCATTCACCCTAGCTCCTCTTCTTGAATTTGTTGATTGAGATTCATTTCAAAGGCCCCTCCTTCTCATACCCCACTCTCCACCTCCAGTTCTCTAAACACATTCCACGGCTCCTCTACTTCTCCCTTCACTGTGCCTTCAAAAGAATAAAAAACTGTGTGCTCTGTCATGTGTCCTAAAACAATAAGGATAACAACATCTCAGGTTCTGAAGCCAGACTATATTACATTGATGCTGGATCTGTCAAGCAGCTGTGAGCTTTTGAACAAGTAGCTTAATATCTTTGAATGTCAGAATCCTATATGATGAGCAGAATAATGAAATAATGAGACCTATTACAGAAAGTTGTAAAATTCAATTTTTAAAAAAGTGCAGGCCAAATGCTTACCCAAGTGTCTCTCTTTCTCACAAACACACACACACACACACACACACACACACACACACACACTAAAAAATAAAAACAGAAACCAAGCAGGGTGGCACACACCTTTAATCCCAGTACTTGGAGGCAGAGGAAGGTAGATCTCTGTGAATTCGAGCCACATAATGGAGAGACCTTGTCTCAAAAAGACCAGAATTAGTTAGAATTAAACTAAGGACTC
>NW_004949096.1:54431-62662 GCF_000317375.1 Microtus ochrogaster | reverse complement strand
AAGAAGAAGAAGAAGAAGAAGAAGAAGAAGAAGAAGAAGAGACTCCAGGTTGACAAATGGAAGAGACTCCGGGTTGACAAATGGTGGGGCAACAGGAAGGAACTGGCCACCATCAGAACCATCTGCAGCCACGTTCAAAACATGATCAAGGATGTTACGCTGGGCTTCCACTACAAGATGAGGTCTGTATATGCTCACTTCCCCATCAACGTCGTTATTCAGGAGAATGGGTCTTTGGTTGAAATCCGAAATTTCTTGGGTGAAAAACACATCCACAGGGTTTGGATGAGGACAGGTGTTGCTTGTTCTGTCTCTCAAGTCCAGAAGAATGAGTTAATTCTTGAAGGATATGATAATTGAACTCATTTCAAACTCGGTGGCTCTGATACAACAAGCCACAACAGTTAAGAACAAGGATATCAGGAAGTTTTGCGATGGTATCTATGTGTCACAGGCTGATGAGTAAGAGAACTTATGAGGACACTAAGAGAGACTCACATAGATCTCATCTAATGGGAAGTAGAAAGTAGGAAAAGACAAGATCTCCTGAGTAAATTGGGAGCATGGGGACCTTGGGGGAGGTTGAAGCAGGGAGGGGAGAGGCAGGGAGGGGAGCAGAGAAAAATGTAGAGCTCAATAAATATCAATAATAAAAAAAAGAAAACCAAACTACATGTTTACATAAAAAATTGTACTTATGTGTTTACACTCACATTATTGATAACAAGCCAATCGAAATGTTCATCAACTGGTTAACAGATATGATAACTTACCTATGCAAGAAACTCAACCATACAAAGGAATGAAGAGTCTGGGGGTGTAGCTCAGTGGTAGCACAGCTGCCTCCCGTTCTCAAAGCCATCAGCTCTAAACAAGAAAGTACTGATACACACTAGAGCATGTACAAACTTTGCAATGAATACTAAGAACAAGTTATTAAGACCACATACTACACGATCCCATTTATATGAAATATGCAGAAAAGGCAAATCCTTACAGAGAGACAGTAGAGTCATGGTGTCAGAAACTGGCAAAAGGGGGCATGGGGAGTGATTAACAGCTATGGGACCTCTCTTAAGGAAATTGAAATGCTCTAGGTGGTGATGATTGTGCACAGCATTATGCGCAGACTGAAAGCTCTTGAATTGTGCACATAAAATGATGACTTGGGCTGGGCGGTGGTGGCACACGCCTTTAATCCCAGCAAAGCAGAGACAGGCAGATCTGTGTCAGTTTGAGATCAGCCTGGTCTACAGAGGGAATTACAGGACAGGCCCCAAAACTACAGAGAACCCCTGTCTCAGTGGGGGAAAAATAGAAAATAGAAAAAAGATAAAAGCCGGGCGGTGGTGGCGCACGCCTTTAATCCCAGCACTCAGGAGGCAGAGGCAGGCGGATCTCTGTGAGTTCGAGACCAGCCTGGTCTACAAGAGCTAGTTCCAGGACAGGCTCCAAAACCACAGAGAAACCCTGTCTCAAAAAACCAAAAAAAAAAAAAAAAAAAAAAAAAAAAAAAGAAAGAAAAAAAAGAAAAAAGATAAAAGACAAAAAAAGATATGATTTTCAATATGTAAATTTTACATAAATTTTAAAAAACAAAACAATACTACCTTATTGCACATGCCTGTAATCTCAGCATTAGTGAACTGAGGTAGGAAGAATGAAAGTTAAAAGCTAACCCAAGCCACATCTTGAGGCTTTGAGGCTCAATGCAACACTAACCCAGCATGAACAAAACCCTTTGTTTAAAGCTGGAGAGATGGCTCAGCAGTTAAGAGCATTGGTTGTTCTTCCAGAGGTCCCAGATTTAATTCCCAGCACCCACATGGCAATTCACATCTGTCTGTACCTGCAGTTCCAGGGTTTCTGATACCCTCACACAGATATACATGCAGGCAAAATATCAATGATGATAAAATTAAAAAAACAAAACAAAAACCTGTTTATATCCCCCAACACCACAAAAGGAAAGGAAAAAAATGTCAGGATAGCCAAACTACAAATCAAGAACTTGTCTCAAAAAACAAACAAATAAACAAACAAAACACCTAAATAAATAAATATGTGTTGACCGAGGTTTCTGTCTTGCCCAGTCCCACAGAGGTCTACATTAATTATAAACTGGTTGGCCTATTAGCTCAGGCTTCTTATTGACTCTTATATCTTACATTAACCCATAATTCTTGTCTATGTTAGCCATGTGACTTGGTACCTTTTCTCAGTGAGGCATTCCTCTGACTTGTTTTGTTACATAAACATTTGTAATCCCTTCTGGAGGTTAATTTGAAAGCATGTGTAATATATACACATATGATTAGGGCCAGCAATGGTCACCTCGAACTAGTGTACTTAGAGTTGAAATTTTTATTCTCCCCCCCCATCTTATTTTTCTATTCTAAATGCAGCTATTGCTTCTTTTCCCTTTTATTAATTTTTCATGGATTTCACATCATGAGTCCTGATCCCACTTTTCTCCCCATATCCTCTCACTGCTCTCTGTCCTTGCAACCTCCCTCCAAATCATAACCAAATTTAAAAAAAGGAAAGAAAGAGAAGAAATAAAAACAGGGGGAAAAGGGAAGAAGAAGGAGGAGGAGAGAGGAAGAAGAAGAAGAAGAAGAAGAAGAAGAGGAGGAGGAGGAGGAGGAGGAGGAGGAGGAGGAGGAATCTTATAGTGGCAGCTGCACTGGGGCCCATGAGTCACAGTTTACCTTTAGCCCATACGTCTTACTTGCAAGTGTTCATTGCCACAAGTGTTCATTGTGACTCAAGGCCTCTGGTTTCTGCTACACCACCGATAATGGGCTACAGCTATTACTTTTCTAATAGAAATGAGAAAACATCTGTTTAGTTTTTAGAGTTTTGGTGTCTCAGAGATGGGGTTTGATTACTTGTTTTGAGGCAGGTCTGTGGCCCTGGCTGGTCTGGAACTTGCTATGTAGGTCATGGTAGCCTAGAAGTCGTCATTTCTAAGTACTGGTATCTCAGCCTTTGTCACCAATCAAGGCTGATGAAAAACATTTAATTTTTTGAAGATTCACGGAGGTCAGGATTGAGCTAGCTCAATTTTATTGAGGTCACTCTAATTTTTTTTTAATTCATGAATAAACTAGAACTCTTTTGAGCTTGTGATTGTACGTCCAGAAAATGATGAAGTTGTAAACTACAGAAGGAACTGAAGAGACACGGTCTGCAATTAAACAATGACTCACGAGGTGCCTAAGGAAATCATCCGCCAAGTGCAGTGGCTCAGTTCACAGACATGGATGAGGCAAGGCTGAGGTGTCGGAAGAGCGGCATCCCCACAGTTGCAGAAGTGCACCGCTGCCATCTGAAGCCCTGACTCCAGCTGGGAACTGAGAACGCCCTGGAGCCACACCCTTCCCAGCCCTGATGGTGTCACTTTTTATGCCAACCAAAGCAGTAGAAACGAACCTTATTGTTTCGCTTACTACAGGCTAGTAATCTCCTAAAATTACTGACTACTTCGGTTTCTTCTTTTATGAGTTGTCTGTTCGAAAGCCTGGAACTTGCTACATAGACCAGGCTGGCCTCAGACTCACCTCTCTCTTTCTCCTAAACGCTGGGATTAAAGGCATGTGTCATAATGCCTGGCTTGTTATACCTTCGAGATTTATCTTATAATTTAGTTATTTGTATGTATGTGCCATGTGTGGGCAGGTACTCGTGGAGGTCAGAAAGAGGCATCCAATGCCCTGGAGGTAGGGTTACAGGCAGCTGTGAGCTGCTTCACTCTGGTCCTCTGCAAGAGTAGCAAGCTCTCTCAACTGCTCAACATGTTGACTTCCTCACTTTAAAGATTAATCATCTTAACCTTTCATTTCTCATATACGATGCTAACATTTTTCCACTTATCATTTGTTTTAGTGGTTTATCATGATACCTAAATGTATTTGACTCTTATGAGGCAAAATCTATTACTGTTTTCTTTAATAATTTTCTTTCACTTTTATTATGAATCCTTTCCATACCAGGAGGATATTAGGGACTTGCATTTTTATTGCTAAAATTCCTTCCTCAGAGGAGATGTAAACAGCATCTACCCAGCTCCCCAGGGTCCCAAACCAAACACAGTTCCACCAAAGTTTACTTTGGGAAGCCATTGAGTTTATTGGGCTTACCTGAAGAGCTTAGATAGGATGACTTACAAAGGCGTGGGTGCTCCTCCCCCAAAAGGCAGTACCTGGAAAGCCTTTACCCGGCAGGAATGAGAGCTTCCGTGTAACTGCACAGACGGACTCGGTCCTCTGGTTGGTCTGGACTCTCTACTCTAGCCCCTCCCTGAGGTCTCATGCAATTAACACACAGTTACATATGACAGGTAGCAGGGAGTGACTGGGTACTCAGATGAGTCTTGTGACCCCACCACCACCACCACTCTTTAAGGGGATATAAACAGTCTATAAGGCTCCTTTTATAAGAGGGTACACTTGAACTCCCCGAGAATGTAGCTGCTTGGCTCACACAGTTTTCTTCTAGTGTTTCATTTAATATTTATTTTTTAAATTTCACTTCTTTAAAGTCATTTGGAGTTTATTTCAGAGTGGCTACTAAAAATGTGCCTTAAAACACATTTACAAGGGCTAGACAGATGGTTCGGTAGTTAAGATCACTGGCTATTATTATTATTTATTTTTTTTTTGGTTTTTTCGAGACAGGGTTTCTCTGTGGCTTTGGAGCCTGTCCTGGAACTAGCTCTGTAGACCAGGCTGGTCTCGAACTCACAGAGATCCGCCTGCCTCTGCCTCCCGAGTGCTGGGATTAAAGGCGTGCGCCACCACCGCCCGGCAACTGGCTATTCTTCCAGAGGACCTGGGTTCAATTCTTGCACCTACATGGTGGCTCACAACCATCTGTAACCCCAGTTCCAGGGAATCCAACACCATCTTCTGACCTGAGCAGCAGGCACTAAGAGGTACACAGACTTCCATGAAGGCAAAACATCCATTCATATAAAATAAAATAATTTTAAAAAAAATCAACATTTAGAACTTTAGGTATCACAACAGATGCTATATAAAGAAAATAGTTACAATATTAAAGTGTCTAAGCAGTTAACACAGCAAATTTTCCTATAACGTAACTATTTAAAACTATTCTTCAGCCGGGCCTGCTGACAAAAGTCTTTGATCCCAGCATTCAGAAAGCAGAAGCAAACAGATCTCTGTGAGTTCCAAGCTAACTTGGTCTGCATAGCAAGTTCCTGGCCAGCCAGAGCTACATTGTGATACCTCAAAAACCCAACAAAACAAAGCAAACTAGTTCTAACTGGTTCATTTTAATAGGTGTGAGCTATGCAAAAACTTCCCTTAGGGCTGAAGAGATGGCTCAGCAGTTAAGAGCCTTGCTATGGTAGATGCCTGGGGTTAGGTTCCCAGCACTCACATGATAGCTCACAACTGTTCCTAAGTCCAGTTCCAGGGGGATCCAACACCGTCCGTAGTCACTAGGCACGCACATGGTACACATACACACCTGCAGGCAAAACACCCATGCACTAAAATAAATAAATCTAAAAAACTAATTAAAAAATGCTTTTACCAAACTGACTTTAATAGTCTTACTTTAGGAAAGGCATCCTTCTATATTAGGTGATGTCTTTTGATATGTACAGTTGCAGCCCGGTGGTGGAGGCACACGCCTTTGATCCCAGCTCTCAGGAAGCAGAGGCAGGCTATCTCTTATGAGTTCAAGGCCAGCTACAGAGTGAGTTTCAGGGCAGCGGCCAGGGCTACACATCTTGTCTCAAACAAACAAACAACAACAAAATTAAATTTAGCTGGGCAGAGGTGGCGCACGCCTTTGATCCCAGCACTCTGGGAGGGAGAGGCAGGCGGATCTCTGAGTTCGAAGCCAGCCTGGACTATGAAGTGAGTTCCAGGATGGCCAAGGCTTACACAAAGAAACCCTTTCTCGAGGAAAAACTAAATAAATAAAAAAGTACAGTTGCCTTGATATCAAATACTTGGAATTTTCTTTTTTAAATGAAAATATAAGGCATGCTCCAAAGCCACAGAGAAACCCTGTCTCGAAAAAAAATATATATATATATAAGGCATGTTGTTCGTTGCATGAGCGGGTGATGCCCTTGTCAGGGTAGAGCTTGAATTTCACCTGTTTGTGACCGAAAGAGAACAAAAGCCTCCCTTCATGATTCATGGGGCAGGAATCACAAGAGCAATTACTGAATGGTTAAGCAGAATCCAAATGCCAAGGGGGTGAAGTCAAAATCCTACTAAGGTAGAAACCAGAAACCCTGGTTTCATTGCCCCTCCTAACTCACTTACCCAATTTCCTTAAACTAACCTCTCACAACTTCTGCACCTGTTGGCCAGTGCATTAAAGAAAGATCTCGTTTGATTTGTCCGAAGTCACGAGTGTATGAGTTACCATATTAAAATACTAAAAGCACCTTGAAGTCCAAGTCTCCATGGACAGGGTCAGCAGTCATCAGCAACTCGGGAGCCTTCAGTGTTTTCCCTAGTTAAGAAGTCTCCTTTGCAAGCCTCATCTGTAACCTCAATGCTCACAGGTTCTGAAGCCCACCGCAGATAGCAGAGTGCCGGAGGGAACGGCTTGGGAATCACAGATAGGTCACATTTGCTAATGAGACTGAGATGATAATTCATTTTAAGGAACACAACCTTCCTTCCAACACCTGTGATATGTTAACAAGCTTTTTATCTCTTTCCTAATAGTTCAGATCTGTGAGATGTTAGTTTGTGGATATGTATCTGTAGGACCGCTTGCAAGAAGATGTGTGTCTGTAGCATTGTGAGATGTTAGTTTATGTATATGTACCTATAGGACCACGCACAAAAAGATGCGTGTCTGTAACTTTGTTCACTGCCGTTCAAACATGTAGAGAATAGCACTGAGATAGGGAACCAGGAGACTATCCTGAGCCTTCTCTGGAGCACATCAGTGACAAGGATAAAGGAATGAACAGTCGGTAAGTGTACTGTAACACTCTGTGTCCAGTGGTGGCACATGCTTATCACCCCAGCATTCTGGATGGAGGAGCAGAGGTGACAAATTTGAGGATAGCCCGGAATACTTGGCAAAAAAAAAAAAAAAAAAAAAAAAAAAAACAAAAAAAAACAGTGCAAATGAAATAAAAATACAAGATCTCCTGAGTAGTGCCAGGACAGGCTCCAAAGCTACAGAGAAACCCTGTCTCGAAAAAAAAAAAAAAAAAAAAAAAAAAGATCTCCTGAATTCACAGCTGACACCAAATCCTTGGACTCTAAATGTAAATTTCCTAGACTCCTTCAGGAGAAAAGCCTTTGCTTGGTCACCCATTGGGTCAATGTGGAGTGCGGGGGGAAAACTGTTAGGCTGACCTGTGTGGAACTACAAACGCTGGACTGTTATTTATGTTTTACTTTCAGTTTACAAAAAATGGTATTTTCATATGGTTGAGCACAGAAAGTCCCACAAACCCTTAGAGAGGGAAAGAATATAGCTGAGGGCTGAGACTCCGGGACACAGCTCTGTGGGAGAGCACATGTATAGCATGCATGAGGTAGGCAACCCAACAGCAAAACAGGAAGGAAGGAAGGGGAGGGAGGGAAAGATAAAAAATAACAATCATTAGAATATTTACCAGGCCAATTTTGAAGCAATTCAAAGGGATAAAGAAGAAAAAAGTTAAAATTGGGAAGGGAGAAAAGGAATATACAAAGACAAAAAGTGAACAGGATATCAAAAGCAATAGTCTTGAGATTGGGAGATGGTACAATGGTCAAGAGCACTGGCTGTTTTTCCAGAGGACCTGGGCTCAATGCCCAGCACCCTCCTGGCAGCTCCCAACTGTCTGTAACTCCAGTTTCAGGGGGTCCAATACCCTCCTGCGGTAATTACAGACACCAGGTACATGTGTGGTCCAAAGACATTATATATAGGCAAAACACTCATACACATAAAATTTTTAATTTTAAATTAAAAAATAAGTTGTTTTGAGACAGAATCTCACAGAGATCTGCCTGCCTCTGCTTCACTAATGTTGACGTTAAAGGTATACCTTACCATGCCTAGCCCAAAGGTAATTTCTTAATAAATAATTTAATTCATTTAGAATTTTTAATGTGTCCTTAATGTGTAAGACTTTATAAAGAAAAGACATAGCCGGGCGATGGTGGCGCACACCTTTAATCCCAGCACTCGGGAGGCAGAGGCAGGCGGATCTCTGTGAGTTCGAGACCAGCCTG
>NW_004949096.1:51089-53915 GCF_000317375.1 Microtus ochrogaster | reverse complement strand
CCACCACCGCCCGGCTTTTTTTTTATTTATTTTTTTATTTTTTTGGTCTTGTCTTTTCTTTAGAGAAGAAAGTTTATTTCAGCTTACAGTTCCAGGAGTAGAGCATGGTGGGGAAACCATGGCACAGCAGTAGGAGCAGGAAGCTGACTGACTTGTTTCATTAGCATGGGAAGCAGAGACAGACAGAGACAGAGAGACAGAGAGAGAAAGGGAACAGGAAGTCAGAAAAGACAGTGTTAATAATTATGTATTCTTTATGTTTTTCAAATCTAAATTCTGAAAAGAGAAGATAAATCTTTAAAAAGGAATATTGAGGAAGTAGAACAGTTTTTTAAAAAAATCATAGAAGTTCTTAATTATGTGCACATGCTGGTGATTGCCTGTAATCCCACCCATCTAGAGCAGGAAAACTCCTTCAGTGCTCAAGGTCAGGCTAGGGTACACAGTAAAATCCTATATCCAAAACAAAAATAAGAACGGAAAAACAAAATCCCATAATTACAAAAAAAAAAAAAAAAGCAGGTGATTCAAGACTATCCAGATGGGAAGAACAATCAGCAAATTACTGAAAAACCTACATTCCGTATCTTAACATTTGAGAGTTTAAGACAGGATGCTATGAAGTAACTCAGTATTAAATAAAAGAGAACAAAGGAAACCTGTGTGCGCGTTAGCTAGGAGGGCTCCCGCACAACCTGTCTGTCAGCCAGGAGCAGCTCCACTGCCACTGCCTTACTGTGCTGTGCAGCTGTGCTGCCCAGATGACTCCAAGCTCATGATCCCCCTGCTTCAGCTTCCAGAGTAGCTAAGAGTATAAGAACTCGCTATGTGGTTTCTTCTTCATCCTACTGGTGTGGAGAATGGAACCCAGCCAGCGCCTTCCAAAAGCTAGACAAACGCTCTCCTGGTGACTGCATCTCTCACCCATGCTAACGTGTGGGTGCCTCACGGACAGAAATGCATGGCTTGCTTCAGTTCCTATATGTGCCCTGTATGGAAAGTATGCTTTTGCAAATGATTCTGCATAAAATCTGCATTTAAAAAATCTGTTCACTCGGAATACTATGATTATTTGAATATGTGTTTACAAAAGAAGCCAGAAGAATTGTGTGGCACCAGGAGTGGTGGTGACTACCTGTAATACCAGTTTCAAGAGCTTTAGGCAGGAGTAATGAACTAATTACAGCTGTAAAAAAAAAAATGCAACGTCCACATGCACACCAAAAGTTCTGTGACAGTGACAAAAGTCCTTGTCACAGGGCCCTGGGGGCAGCTCAGAAACCACACCATTTCAAGTTCCCAAGTGCCTTGGAAGGACTATCGGGTTATTTATATATTTTCTAATCGTAACATGTGGTTCTCATAATGGTCCATAGCATGAGAGGAAATAGATGACATTTCTCAGGGTGCTTGATCTCATTGAATTGTTTTCCTATTAATGATCACTGCTCTTCAATGATGAAATTATATCTAAACTCTGTCAAAAGTTTCCCAAGAGGGCCCCTGGCAAATGTTTAAAATAGACTCTTTAGCCCCTATGCAATAGCTCTGGAAAATACCTGCACACGGATACACAATTCATGTCGAACCGTAGGAGTCTTTTCTTTTCTGCTTGCTGATTTTACTGGGAAAAATTAAAACCGCAGTCAATTGCTATTGAAATGTCAAGGCTAAATGTCACAGAACATATGTTCAGTTCCTCTCCTGTTCCAAACAGTCCATTGCTACAGTTAGCCGTGTGTCTCCTAGGACGTGGATGTGACCCTACATCGAAGAGCTTCATGACCATGACCTGAGCGTTTCCCGTCACAGCCTTGAGTCCATCCTCGTGCCCACACAGAAGCCAGTTTCTATTTCATTCTTGAATTCACAGAGGTGAGTGGGTGGGCGTGATGTGCTCAAACCCAGAGCTGCATCAGCACATCAACCAAGGCCATTAATCGCATGGCTCTCTGTTTTTGTTTTCTCTTATTTCCTTTGAAATTAAATAATTCTTTGCCCATAGGCCTCATTGCTTAATAATTCAAAGCAAGCACTGGAAAGAGTCAAGACCCCGGCTCCTCACGTTCACTTCTTCATGTTTCGCTGTCCCTCTGTGTGAAATGAGCATCAGAGTATCTGACCCAACCACACAGACGCCAGAGTAAGGGAAACACTGTCTAGGAGAAAACCTAAAACACTTCAGGAAAAAAAGTGGAAGAATATTGTGATTATTTTTAAAAAGTAAAATAAAAATTCAAATGCAGAAAGTAAACAACAGAAGAAATCAAGAGTCTGCTACTAGCTTCCCCACTCCCCCAGCTAACCTTGGAATATCTGAGTTCCATAGTGGTTGAGCGCCAATTGTGCCCTTCTTAGGAAACAGGCAGGCTGAAATTCACCACTGAGAAACAGCCTTGTCTTTCTGACTCCCCTCTCAGCCAGAATAAAGGCTGTTATCTGTTGCCAGCACAAAGCCTCAATTGTCTGAGCCCAAATTTCCAGAGATGTGGGTAGACTCATTCTATCAAAGAATACTGTCAGATTCCCATCTGCTGACCTCACAGCAGGGAGCTTCCCACTATGCGGCCTCTCCTAACAGAGTGTGAAGCTGACAACAAGCCCAAGACCCTCCTTCCAAAGCTCAAGCCAGGCAAGAGCCCAGCATCAGCTGAGGAGGGGTCGGCATTCTTCAGCTTTCCTTAAGGATGTGTGATTCCTGATAGGGCAGGGAAAACCCTTCTCCCAAGAGCAGTTGGACAATGTAAACTGGATTAGATTGGGGGGAGTCAAAGTTGGGTGGGTAGAGAGGTGAGGGAGGATATGGGAGGAGTGGGGTAGGAGAGG
>NW_004949096.1:42859-50889 GCF_000317375.1 Microtus ochrogaster | reverse complement strand
AAGAAAGAAAGAAAGAAAGAAAGAAAGAAAGAAAGAAAGAAAGAAAGAAAGAAAGAGTACTAACTATAAAAATGAGGAGGGCCCTTTTCTGAGTACTGTGAAGGAAGTAAAGAAATCTGCTCTTATCTAGGAGAACTTGACAGGCCTGCATTCTTAGATACAGATCTCAGAAAGATCCAGTTCTCCCGAAGGAAAATGGAGTTTATCTCTCCAAGGTCAGGGCTTCCAGTAGTGGACTGACCGAGTAAGCAGAAGAATGGCTAATTCTCAGGAAGGTATTTCCGGTTCTTGTGTTCAGCAAAAAGAAATTTCTGTCTTCTCCATAGTCTGATCTCAATTGCTTAAACAAGGGGGAAGAAGACTCGTTATCCAGGAGGTTTAAAACCCAAGGCGGAAATGAGAAGGGAAAGGCATGGGCACAGACACTGTTTAGAAGGAACAAAAAGTGTTGATGGATAATTAGGGAAAATACTTGGCTCCATTAATCAAAATAAAATAGATAATAGCATTGTGGGGAGGAAAAAAAGAATTAATTGAAAAATAGAAAGGAGTCGAAATGGTATTTGGTCTTGTTTCACCTTTACCAAATTCCAGGCCACTTTGGCCAGAGAACAGAATGTAAAATATTGTCCCAAGAGTGACTTGGCCATGAAGAAAGTGGAGATGCACGGTCCCTATCTTCATTCTCAAACGGTGAGCTCAGGGCATCTTTAATTATTTATTTGTAATGATATTCCTCACATAATGTTTTAAAAGAGACATTTCCAAAGTTTTACTTCAGCTCATGACAACGAAGTGAGCTTATTGTTCTTTTTGTTTCTGAAAAACTCAACAAAAAGTTCAAGACCTAAGATTACTTGTCCAAGAAGGATGAAGTTATTAGTTGTCCCAGGAGCTATGACCAAAAATACCTAATAAAAGCAGAAACATACTGAGAATGGGCACAATTTGTTAAAGTCTGTTTAAATTTGCATGCCGACACTAACCTGGTAGAATGAGAGGTACTAAAAATCACAAGCATTCATCCACTGGTGTTTTATTCGTTAGCAGTGATGAAATCATTGCATGTCAAATAGCTTCTGGAAATTTCCACTGTAAATGAGAGGGAGGACGGAGGGAGGGAGAGAGGGAGGGAAAGAGAGAGAGAGAATATGAAAGTGAAAGAGGTGAAAGTATGCCTTGTTATCTTCTTATCATGGAAAAAATTTTGACATAGCAGACATCTTGAAAGGATTCTACAGACATCCCAGAACTGATGAACCCATCAAAAAACTAATTAATTAATTTTTGGTCACTTGTCAATTCAAATCACGAACAAAGTGCATTTTTCTCGGATGAATGTTGTGTTCTCGCCCCTGGACACCCCCCACTCCCACCCCTTGCGAACAGCTGGCCAAAGGTAACCTCAGGAGCCCAAGTTTTGCATCTAAATTCAGAAAACTCCCCTTGCGCCCCAGGCGGTCTGCTTTTGCCGCCAGCTGCTGAGAGCGTTGTCACCGGTCGCACAGGGCGGAGGTCTGAGTCCAGGAGGAGGAGCTCGGCCAGGTGGCCTCCAAAGACTCGTCTCTCCTCCCTGTCCTACAGCGGTGACGGCTGCCCGGGGAACGCCGGCTGGGCTCTGCGCCGCGCACGTACCCCGAGCGCCCCTTCGCGGATCCTAGACGCCTCCCCTGCGCGCTGGTGAAGAACCAGGCTCCAACTGTCGCCAGGATCCAAACAGCGTCAGCGACGCAGAGCCAGGCCGCCGCGGCAACTAGGAGACAACTCGGTTCCCGCCCAAAGCCTGGTGGAACATGTTTTCGGGGACGCAGGTGCGGCACGGGTTGGCGAAGTGGGGAGTCACCGGGAGGGGATGCCTATGCGGTGGTGTTCAGATATCTAGTTGCGGGTCTGCGCCGGCCAGAGTCGTGTCTGCCTTGGCCAGTGTCCGACCTCTCCTCCGCAGATTCCAGATTCTGGGGAGCAGCTTTTCCTCCCCGGCACTCCTTGGGGTTTCACCTGCCTGGAGCGCCTTGGATTAGATTAAATATCGCGCGTGGGGAGCAGTGGCATGGCGGCTTTGGATACAACAGGTCTCTGACTCCGTCCCCACTCAAACCTAACCCACTGAGACGGGGGGCACAGGGTTTTTTTGTTGTTGCTGTTGTTGTTTCCTTTTTTTTAAAAAAAAATGTGTCTTTATTCCTTTTGTTTTAGTTTGCATGACAGTTGCTAGACTATGTTTCCACTTCTGATCGCACTCAGCCAGCTGACCAGACTTACCCTCGCGGTTCCTCATTGGACAAAAAGCCTAAAGGATTCCGAACATGTCCGAGAAGAAGGTAAGTAAGTTTGCCACCTATTGGGAGAAAACCCTTCTGGAAACCAGGAGTGGTCTACTATATAGATCTCAAGCCGAAGTGTGGTAGGGTTCACGCCCTCGTGAGCCACAGAGCAACAATGCATCTTTTGTTTTAATTTGTGTGTGTGTGTGTGTGTGTGTGTGTGTGTGTGTGTGTGTGTGTTTGGTATAGGGTTGTGGGTTTTTATGTTCTTTAACTACAATATGTACAAATTTATCTCTGAGTTTCCCTTGGTAAACAGATGTTCTAACACCTGGCTTGTGGTTAACTGAATTGAAGGCCTATTTCTAAGTCCGAAAATCTTTGAGTTGCCTTTTCCAAGACGGAGCTATGTGTAAAGAGCAGGCTTCTTGGAAAGCCTGAGATGGAGGCCAGACTCTTGTCAGGACTTGTTTGTGAGCTGTTGGGAGTCCCCGCATAGAGAAGCACTCCACCACTGCCCGCCAGTCTGGACCTGTGAGACCTGAACTCTACCCCCTTAGTCTTGACCAACTTCCTCTGTAGAACGATGGCACAGGGACATCCTCCGAATGACCCCGCTGGTCTTTTTTTCCCCCAAATGTTATGTTGTCCATATAAAGGCAGGTGACTGAGAGAGAAGTGTGTGGCTTGCTAGCCCAGAATTTTCGGTTACTGGTCACAAACAGATTGGTTCCTACTTCCATTTTAAAAGCCTGACATAGCAAGACCAGGAGGGGAAAAGAAAAAAGAGAGCCCTAGGCTCTCTGCACCCTTTCCCCTACTTAGTCACTGCACTCTGAGTTTACTCACAGGTACCTGTCCCTTATCCCTTTGATCAGATCCAGTTCTGTTGATGAGGTTTTTGTTGTTGTTTGTCTTTTACTCTTTGAGGGGCCCACCACCCAGCTCCCAAATAAATACACAGAGATTTATTCTTATTTAAGAATACTCAGCCTTAGCTTGGCTTGTTTCTAGCCAGCTTAGCTTAATTTAAATCATCCCGTCTACCTTTTGCCTCTGGGCTTTTACCTTTCTGTAGATTAGACCTTTCTTGACTTCTTACTCCTTGGCTTGCTGCGCAGCTGGGTGGCTGGGTGGCTGGGTGGCCGGGTGGCTGGGTGGCCGGGTGGCTGCGCAGCTGGGTGGCTGGGTGGCTGGGTGGCTGGGTGGCTGGGTGGCTGGGTGGCTGCGCAGCTGGGTGGCTGGGTGGCTGCGCAGCTGGGTGACTGGGTGGCTGGCCCCGGATGTCCTCCCCTCCTTCACCTTTTTTCATTTCTTCCCCCGTTCTTCTCTTTATTCTCTCTGCCTGCCAGCCCTGCCTATCCCTCTCCTGCCTTGCTATTGGCCGTTCAGCTCTTTATTAAACTGATCAGGTGTTTTAGACAGGCAAAGTAACACAGCTTCACAGAGTTAAACAAATGTGATGTAAAAGAATGCAACCCAATTTGCATCATTAAACAAACATCCCACGGCATAAAAGAATGTAACACATCTTCAGCTACCATTCCACAACACAGTTCGCAGTTCATTTTTCACTTGAGTAGGCTGTTACTAATACTCCTGACAGGTTTATTAATGGTTAACAAAGTGTGAAGTGTGCTCCCCTGCCGTGTGTGTGTGTGTGTGTGTGTGTGTGTGTGTGTGTGTGTTACCATGGGGTAATATTTAGCCTAGGCGATTGGGTAGATGGATTTGAAACAGACAAGTTTTCAGAATGAGGGACCCTTCTTGGGCTTCCTCTGTGCGCTGTAGGACGCAGACAGTGCTCTAGGTTGATCAGGAGTGCGTTTGTGACAGGCATTGACTGGCATTGCCATCACAAACAGCGTGAAGTGGTCTAGAAGTCAGACCCAAGTGCAGAGAGGCCATGTTCATGGGATGTGACAATGGGGGGGGGGAGCTGTATATAAGCACACACGTGTGTCACGCCCTCTGCTGGTTGCTGGGGTTGTAGTGAGGGCTATCTTGCCTTTGAGGAAAGCGTGTTCTGCTGGGCCAGGTGAGGAAACAGATGCTCTCCCCAAGACAGGGACAGCGGGAGGAAGGGAGGACCCTGAAAATGGAAAAGAGTAGTGGCAGCTGCTGCGCTGGAAGAGCTGTATGAAACACAAAGTTTCCATCTGCAAAAGAGACAGAGTGAATGGAAACGTTAAAAGCACAGTGTCAGCGGGTGCATCCTAAAACCCCCAGCAGATCCCTGAAACCTCAGACAGTACTGAACACTGTGGGCAAACACAGCCTACTTCCAGGCGCCGTCAGTCAGAAGGGCCACCAGATGGCTAATGAGCAGGTAGTGCCCGTACTGTGGACACTGTGAGCAAAGGGACAAGTCATAGTCTGGACAGAATGAAGTGAAAGGGACAGGAGGTTTTATCACGTCACTCAGAAGGACATACAATTTTTCCATGCTGTATTTTTAGACATTAGTTGACCTGGGGTAATTGAAACTATAAAAAGTAAGATCATGAATACAGAAGTACCCCTGAAACTGAGGGTCAGGAAAGGAACCCCAGAACAGCTCTATTAAAAAAAAATCTTAAGGGCTGGAGAGATGGCTCAGTGGTTAAGAGCATTGCCTGCTCTTCCAAAGGTCCTGAGTTCAATTCCCAGCAACCACATGGTGGCTCACAACCATCTGTAAAGAGATCTGGCGCCCTCTTCTGGCCTTCAGGCATACAGACAGAATGTTGTATACATAATAAATAAATAAATATTTAAAAAAAAATCTTAAGACACTGTTGAAGTAGAAGGGTCTTATTTAGAAAGCATAGGGAAAAGAAGAGAAGAAAAGAATGGAATAGTTGAGTATTGGATTTGTAACAATGGACTGCATAGACAGCCAGCCTCTTAGGAAAATTCATGATAAGAAAAACACCACCTCTACACACGCACACGCACACGCGCACACACACACACACACACACACACACACACACACTGATCCAGGGGGAGGAAGGAAGCAGCCTTCCCTGGGAGCACTGGGCACTCCAGGGAAGTTTGCTGCATTCCAAACGGGGGAAATTTAACAGTGTTTCTCCCGAGGTGAGGGGTAAAGCTGGGAAAGTCTGCACTGGCCCTGAAGGTCATGTGTAAGGTTAGCCCTGACAGAACCAACACTCACTCTCAGAGGAAAGGCAAACTGTAGATCCTCAAAGGCACGCTTTTTGGCTTTCGTTTTCATTTTTTTGGGGGGGGGTCTTGTTTGTTTGTTTTGAGACAGGGTTTCTCTGTGTTACAGCCTTGGCTGTCCTGGAGCTCACTCTAGACCAGGCTGGACTTGAACTCACAGAGATCCACCTGCCTCCGCGACCAGCGACCAGAGTGCTTGGATTAAAGGTGTGCGCCACCACCACCCAGCCCAAGAAGGCACGTTTAGGTAAAGTTCAATTATAGTGTCATGGGTAACCCTAGGTTATATTTATGACATTATCAGGAATATAATTTCAGGAAAAGTAAAAGTATTATAGCTCTTTGTCTTTTGTCTTCTAATTAAAAGTATTTTTAATAGCCTGGTGTGGAAGCACATGCCTATAATCCCAGCACTTAGGAGAATCTTTGTGGGTTCAAAACCAGCCTGGACTATATAATAGTAAGTTCTAGGCCAGTTTGGGATACATAGAAACACCTTATTCAAAAAGAAAAGTAACTTTGCTGGGTCTTAGGGTAAGCTGGATGGGTATTTACAAGTTGGATGATTGCCCATGAGAAAATTGTCAATGGTTCTTGTAGCATGAATAATAAAAACCCAGAGATAGATATAGGGGTTAACGACGAAGATCAGAGAAACAGAAGCCACTAGAGAGACCTTTTACCTCTACCAATGCTCAGACCGAAGGGGCGTTCCTCAGACTGCCTGACTGCACTGTGTCTCCACCAAACCTCAGACTCCACACTCCAGTGACTTCCTGTCTCTTCCCCTTTATATTCCTTTCCCTGCCCGGTCATATCACTTCTATCTTCACCTCCCTTGTGCTGGGATTAAATGTAACTTCCAAACCCTGGGATTGAAGATGTGAGGATCTGTTTCTGGATCAATCTTGTGTAACACAGGGTAGTTTGAACTCAGAGATATCTGTCTGCGTCTGACTCCCGAGTCCTGGGATTAAAGGTGTGTGCCACCACTCCCTGGCCTCTAGTGGCTTAGCTTTGCACTCTGGTCCTCAGGCAAGCTTTATTTATTGAAATATAGATAAAATATCATTATAGTTCTTTTTACTTTGTTTTCTTTTTCAAAGATATAATGTCACTCTATAACCCAGGCTATCCCATGTGCATGGTAATCGATCCCTGCTTAGCCTTCCAAGTGCCAAGATTAATGACTGATTGGTACTGAATCTTTAGCCAATAACATGTAAAGATCTGAGCTTACCTGAGAAGTAGCAGTACCCAGCATGCTCATGAGGCTGAGCTGGGCAGACTCTAAGCTGTCTCCCCATGGGTTTCCTCTTTAATCCTCTGCCAAATTGAGTTACACCAGCTTTTTCCTATCAATTGCCTTGATCCATAGAGTTGAGGTCCATGTTAGCTGGAGATACAGTTAAGGGCACTTGCTGTCCAATCTGGGGGTCTGAGCTCGGATGCTAATGCCCACATAACAAGCCAGAAACCAGCCTACCAGGAAAAGGGCTAAGAGTACTAGAAAAGACACCAGATGCCCCCTTCTGGCCTCTGTGCATTCATGTTTGCTTTGTGCACTCTGTCTGTCTCTGTCTCTCTGTCTCTCTGTCTGTCTCTCTCTCTGTCTCTCTCTCTGTCTCTCTCTCTCTGTCTCTGTCTCTGTCTCTCTCTCTCTCTCTTCTCTCTCTCTTTCTCTCTCCCTCTGGCCTCTGTAGGCACCTGCACATATACTGTACACATAAGCTCATCTAGGCACATATGCATACACATAAATTAATTAAAAAATTTTAAAGAGAACTTCGTGGTAACAGATAGTAAGTGAGGAATATTAAAAGCAGGTTGGGGCTCAGTGCTGTCAGGAAAAGCAGAACATGACAAAATATGCTGACTGAATAGGATGGGGGTCAGAGTGACATTGAACTAAATCCCAGAGAAGGCAAAAGAGCAGGAAGTTCCTCTTGGGAAAATCAGCAAGCACACTGGTGGGGAGGACATAGTGTGGTGGAAGTCACAGCAAGCTGCAGCAGAAAACAGGAGAGTGGAAGGAACCAGCCCAGAACGGCGGGGACCACACGGCCAAGGACCACTGGCTCATTATAAGGGCTTTTGTTGTTGTTGTTGTTGTTGCTTTGTGGGAAGTAGATACCATTAGGAAGTTTGGTTGGTTTTGTGTTTTGTTACATTTCTGGGTTTTTTGTTTGTTTATTTTTGCTTTTGGTTTTTGGTTTCTCAAGACAGGGTTTCACTATATACCTCTGGCTATCTTGGAACTCACTCTGTAGACCAGGCTTACCTCAAACTCGCAGAGATCCGCCTACCTCTCTCTCCCACATACTGGGATTAAAGGTGTGTGCCACCACCACCCGCCTTTGTTTTGTTTTTACTGTAATATTTTTTATTAACTCCTTGAGAATGCTACTAGAAGATTTTTGAGAAGGCAAAGTAGGAATATAGTAATTTTTTAAAAAATTTTTCATTATTTCAGACAGAGTGTATATGTAGTCCTAGTTGGCCTGAAACTTGCCAGGTAGACCAGACTAGCCCCAAACTCTCAGAGATTCACTTGCCTATGCCTTCTGAGTGCTAGGATTAAAGATTTTTGACACCATA
>NW_004949096.1:38342-41630 GCF_000317375.1 Microtus ochrogaster | reverse complement strand
ATCCTATTTCTATATTAGGCTTTGATCACCAGCACTGGCGAAAAAAAGAGCAAGAAATTGACACTCTGGAATAATGATAATAAAAGAAATATTATATGAATCACATAAATAATTTAACTTTTTTCTAATAGGCATAATAAAAACCAAAAAGAAGCCAGGTGTGGTAGTGTGTGGATCCCAGTAGTCCTTGTAGATTTCTGTAAAAGTTCAAGACCAGCCTGACCTATGTGAGTTTCAGGCCAACCAGAACTGCATAGGGAGATCCTGCCTTAAATAATTCATTAATGAATTAAAGCAAAAATAAAATAACAAGCAATGTTGTGGCAGCCTGGACAAAAATACCACTTGCCAGGGTAGGGATGTGTAGATCAGAAAAATAATAAAGAAGACGAAGACGCAAATAAAATAACAAAACAGAAAACATAGGATAGTATAGAGAGGGAATTCCAGTGAATACTAAAATCAACTGCAGTTAATTTTCCATGTGCTTTTATACCCCAATACAAAAGGAGGAAGAAGGAACAAAAGACTTGTTTAATATGATACAACAGACAACTGGACCGGTTAATTATCTTAATACTTTGAGACATCAAGTCATTAGCATTCTGTTGTTTAGATAGTAAAGTCACCCTAGACCAAGTATCCTGAAAGCTGCCATTCCCCGGGTTAGACTTCCAATTACAAAAGAAGGAGCAGAAGCAGAAGTATTCTTGCATATCCTGACCATCAGTCAGGATGGAGTGGATCTACCTGTATTTGCCATCTTAATGTCAAGAGAACCAAGTAACCACATCCTGAGTCAGGCTGTATAGTCCTGGTTGTTGTTAAATATTGAGCCACCTCCAAACTCTCTGACATTCAGACAAGGTGGAAATAGGTTCACATTTTTGGGCCTCTACAAAGCAAAAGGAAATAGGTGAAATAGATTTTTAATAATGTTTATGATATTATCTAATATCCACAATGCCCATTCAAAGTATATATAATATATAACTTGCCTGTGCTCTCTCAAATACTTTTTAATATGAAGTCTAAAATTCTGTGTTTTATGTATCAGTTAGACTAGCCACTTTTTTGGTGCTTAGCCAACATATATGACCAGGAACTCATAAACTGGCCAAGACAGATCTAGAAGATTCTAACCTACTTAGATAGTTAATGTGTAGAAAAATATCTTGGGCAAAATATGAGTATTCTCATGATATTAAGAATAATGGCCAGTCTGAGATTTCAAAACTTAACAAACCATATTCCCCTCCTAGTCAAAACAGACTACTTCCAAATAGAGAGGTCAGCAAAATAACATCTAAGGGGATTACTAGAAACTTTACAATACATCTCACTATTCTCAACTCTCTAAGTAAATAAAGGTATGCTTGCTCCAAAGATTTATATGGCTACAAGGAAAGCGGAAGGAATGCACACACACACAATTACACAAACCCAACCCAACAAGACAAACCGTACAGTCTAGAGACAATGCAACCTAAGAGATAATTTTGCCTATTTATAGTAAAGGGCTAGGAACTAAAATTGTTCGGGTAACATCATTTCCTTCAAGAAACCTTCATTTCAATATTTAAACAAATAGACTAAACTTTGATTGTGAGGGGCTTTAAAAGTCCTATTTTAAAAATTACTTGGCGGAAAACTTATTTTGTCTTCCTATTAATAGTGAAGGGATATTCTTTATGCTTCTGATCACTGAATAGGGAGGTTCACACATGCAATCCCTGTACCTATGGATCATAGAACTTGGTCCTGGGCTCTCTGGAATTTTCCAGAGCTATATTGGGAACCTGCTGTCCACGTGCACACATGCACCCCACACACACACACACATGCACACACTCGCGTGCACAAGCACACACACACGTTGTTTTTTTTCTCACTTCGCTGTGTAGCCAAGGCTGACTTTCAGTTCACACTTGCCCTGCCTCATCCTGTCGTGTGCTCCACCTGATTGTGTTTCCCATTGATCTCTCAGCGAGTGTGGAAGAAATCCCACAAGGTGCTGTGAATGCCTGTCTGGAGGGTGAGATGCATGGGTGAAAGGAGCCATTCCTTTGGCATGGACTGAGTAGCTCTAAGCTAATCTTCTAATTAGCCTATAATTTTATACACAGTTTAGAATTCTATCTTTTAGTATCAGATTATATAAAACCTTCAATATAAAAATGTAAATTTGGGGCTGGGGAGGTGACTTTAGTGACTGAGTTCCTGCTATGCAAGCCTGACAGCTTCATTTTGATCTGTATCAACCCATGTAAACACCAAGAATGGCCACTCGTGCACCTGTAACCCCAGGCCAGGCAAGTAGAGACAGGTGAATTCTGGGAGTTTGCTGACCAGCCAGCATATCCAAAGTTACAAGCTTCAGGTTCGGTGAGAGACCCTGCCTCAAAGGAGTAAGATGGAAAGTAATAGAACAAGGCACCTAACATCCTCTTCTGGCCTCCAAATGAACACACACATCACACAGACAGCCCAAAGAAAGCATACTAACTTATCATTAAGGCCCTAGGTTGAATTCTAGCACTAAAAAGAAAAGCAGGAAAAATCATAGGGAAACAACCTTTGGGGAAGTAGTCTCATCTGTTATTTTCAGGAGAAAATAATCACTGGGAAGGGTAACTGAAACTTTAATAAGCTTTATTATGTTAATAATTTGGGGCATAAACAACTCAAGTATTGTCCGGAATTGCCAAGATTTCCCGGAAGCCATTTTACCAAAGCTATTTGGGGGGCTAAACTAAAAGCTACCCAGAAAAGGCTGGTATAGTTTACCCATATCAAGAG
Organism: Microtus ochrogaster; assembly: GCF_000317375.1. Lineage (NCBI taxonomy): Eukaryota > Metazoa > Chordata > Mammalia > Rodentia > Cricetidae > Microtus > Microtus ochrogaster. The sequence continues at coordinate 38,831 of NW_004949096.1, read as the reverse complement.
AATGGTTTTTACTCCAGTTAAAACAGGAAGTTTCTGCCTTAGCTTAATTGTGTTTGAAATCTTTTTGTGTTTCTCTTTCAGTCTTTGCATCAAAAGAAGCAGCAAACGTCTTCATGCACCGCCGTCTCCTGTACAACAGGTTTGATTTAGAGCTTTTCACTCCCGGGGACCTGGAGAGAGAATGCTATGAGGAGTTTTGCAGTTATGAAGAAGCCAAAGAGATCTTCAGGGATGATGAGAAAACGGTAATTTGCCTAGGGTTGTCAGTCACCTGGAAGGTTATTTCAGTGTACTTTGAGAAAGTGGCGACAAATATGTCATAGACCTGTGTGCTTTAAACAAAATCAAAACTGTATGCTTGATACCTCTTTCCACTTCTTTTTCTCTTAAATATTTATTTATTATCTATAGAATATTCTGTCTGTGTGTATGTCTGCAGGCCAGAAGAGGGCACCAGACCTCATTACAGATGGTTGTGAGCCAGCATGT
>NW_004949096.1:36862-37751 GCF_000317375.1 Microtus ochrogaster | reverse complement strand
TCTTGTAGGCTTTGTGCTTAATCAGCTTTCATTTATAGTAATTAGCAAATTACAAGCTATGTGATGATTTTATTTAACTTTTTTAAAAAATTTTTATTTATTTGTTTGTTTCTTTGTTTATTTGAGACATGGTTTCTTTGTGTAGCCCTGGATATCCTAGAACTTGCTATGTAGACCAGGCTGGGCTCAAACTCACAGAGATCCTCCTGCCTTGGCCTCTCAAGTGCTGGAATTAATGGCGTGTGCTACTGTGCCTAGCCATGTGTTCAGTGTTTATTATATCCAAAAATAGTCTCAGGCAACAGGGGATTTCAGTTCACAATGTTATTTGAAGATGACTCAGAGGCCACAGCACTAGATAGCACAAGGCCCTGGGTTCCATTCCTAGCAACTAAGACATCATTAGTTAGTACTTTGACTTGAAATTCAATTATTTAAAACTAAGCGCAATTTTTCTTCGTAGTAATCTTACCTTTTTGATTGCCTATATCTATAGTTCAACTATTTATTGACAATCTCCTATGTGCCAGACACTGAGAATGATATGTGTTTGTTTCTTCTTTTCTTTTTAAGATTTATTTTATTTTATAGCCAGGGTGAAGGGGTGAGGGTGGGGGACGGGGACAAGCCTTTAATTACAGCACTCAGGAGGCAGAAGCAGGCGGAACTCAGTGAATTCAAGGCCAGTCTGGTCTTCAAAGTGAGCTCCAGGACTGCCAGGATTATTACACAGAGAAACCCTGAAACCCCGTCTCAAAAAACAAAAGCCAAAAGAAAGATTTCTTTTCTTTATGTGTGTGTATGTATGTGCTGCTTGTCATGTGAGTGCTGGGGTCTGAACCCTGGTCCTTGGGATGGCACAGCAGCTCTCTCAGCCACTGAGGCATTC
>NW_004949096.1:23225-35649 GCF_000317375.1 Microtus ochrogaster | reverse complement strand
CCCCCACTCCCCACCCCCCGAAGCAGGAAAAAGAGAAAGACTGAAGATGTATCTTAGTGGGAGAACACATGCTTAGCCTGGGTTCAGTCTGCAACGCTAAGAGAAGAAAAAGAAACACACCAGGAGGACAGTATTAGAAGTCGTAGCTTCTGGGAAAGGGAAAGCCCCTGTCTTACCTGTAGTGGTCATCTCAAACTGCTTGCTTTTCTTTATAATGGTTTGATACATAATAATTGAACCTGCTTATGGAATACAGTGTGGTATTTAAACACTTATATACAATGCGTGGTAATCAAATCAGGACAGTTAGCATATCTGTCACATCAAACATTTGCCATTTATTGAGGTGATAATATAAAAATCCTCTATTTTGAAATATCCACTGGATTATCAACAATAGGTATTCCAGCTTGCTACAGAGCAGTAAAACTGACTGGTCCTACTTGATCGTCATTCTGTTCCTGATAACTAATGTTTTTAATGCCTTCCACCTGTTTCTCCTAGCTGCATTGGTCATTTATTTAATTAGTCTTGCCTTTGATTCTTTCATTCATCTTAGATAGGCACCTCCTGCAGGGACTGTGACAAGGCTGCCTAATAATGTACCCGCTACGTCTAGCCGAGCCAAGGACATGTTTATCGCACTTACTGTGGGATATTCTTCATATAATGTGACTTATTTAAGTAAATAAAATAATAAACATAATTAGGAGTCTAAGAAATATCATGTAAGAGCTGGCAAAATGGCTCAGTAGGTAGAGATGCTTGCCACCAAACCCACGTTCAACTCTCAGGACTTACATGGCAGCAGGCAAAAACAAACTCTCAAAAATTGTCATGACAACACGACCTCACATGTGCTCTGACATACACGACCTCACATGTGCTCTGACATACACGTGTGTCATGACAACACGACCTCACATGTGCTCTGACATACACGACCTCACATGTGCTCTGACATACACGTGTGTCATGACAACATGCCCACACACAGTATATATTTTTCAAAAAGAGAAAAATAAATTTAAATAACAAATATTATTTAATTTTTTTCAGGTAGAGTCTCTAACACAAAGACTTTAAGATAAATAAATGTTGCCTGGCAGTATTGTTGTGCATACCTTTAATCCCAGCACTCGGGAATCAGAGGCAGGAGGATCTCTGTGTGTTCGAGGCCAGCCTGGTCTACAGAGCCAGCAAAGGCTACACAGAGAAGCCCTGTCTCGAAAAAGCAATAAATAAATAAGTCAGTTATCAGTTATGAAATTCTCCTTAATAATGTGTGAAATTTATTGAAATTATAGGTGATTCTTTTCATTCATGCTATTAACTTCTTTTACTGCTTCCTTTTAAGATGCTAACAAAGAGAAGATAGATGTTATGGGCCTTCTGACTGGACTCATTGCTGCTGGAGTATTCCTGGTTATTTTTGGCCTATTTGGTTACTATCTGTGCATCACCAAGTGTAATAGGCAGTCATATCTGGGGTAAGTCAAACATTAACTTAACTCATGTACATTCTGTTTTGTTATTTTAGTGGGTCAGACTGATAGCTGTTTGTTTTGGGGTTTTTACTTTAGAACAATCCTAGATAGTCAAAAAGATTGCAAAGGCAGTTCAGAGAATTTTTGTTCACCCTTTGCTCAGTTTCTCCCATGATCTTCAATTATGTTACCATATTAGATCTGTCAAGTCTAAGGAAATATGACCAGAGGTGTGGCTCCATAGTCAACTGCTTTCTGCACAAGCAGAAGTCCTGAGTTCAGATCACCAGCAGTTAGAAAAGCTTGGTGGGACAGCATGAGCCTGTAGTCCAACTTCTGGGTGGTGGGGACAGAGGCTTCCTAGGGCTTGCTGGCCAGCCCAGCTTGATCAGCAAATTCCTGGTCAGGGGGAGACCCCGTCTCAAAAATCAAGGTGGAGTGCGATTGAGAAAAACATTGATGCTGACCTCTGACACACATGCGCGCACACACACACACACAATGCACACACACACACACATGCGCACACACACACAATGCACACACAATGCATACACACACTGTACTATCATCATTAACTAAACTCTGCACTTACATTTTGCCGGTTTTTCTGTTAGTGTCCTCTCCCTACTCCAGGGCCTGTTAAGGGCCCACACTACATCTAATTCTGTCTTCCCAGAATCTAGGCTGACAGATGTTTGATGTTTTAACATCCACATTAACAATCCAATGATGCTATTTCTAAAATTTCTTAAATGTATTTATCTCTTTAGTGTATGTGTGTATGGGCACCTGTGTGTCGTGGCAAATGTGGGCTAAAGATGCTATTTCTAAGATCCTTCGAAAAAATATAAGATCTAGGTGTAGCTGCTGAGATCTACAGTCCCAGCAGTCAGGAGGTAGGGAAACAGGATTTAAGATCAGTACCAGTCTGGGCTACATTCAGAGACCAGAGATACCACTGAGCATCAGAGCGCTTGCCTCGAATGCGTACACCACTCCCTGTGACACCGCTGCCCCATTATTTTCACAAACAGGACATCTAATACTTTAGTGGGTCATAAACTCAAAATATCTGTGTAGAATTTAAGGACTGAGGGTATAACTCAGTTGGTAGAGTACTTGCCTAGTGTGCAAGAAGCCCTGGCTTCAATCCCCAGTACTGCATAAGCCTGGTGTGGTGGCACAGGCCTACAAACACTAGCACTACAAAGGTGGAGGCCGCCCGAGGGTCAGAAGTTCCAAGATCACCCTCGGCTACATAACAAAGTGGAAGCCAGTCTGGGACATATGACACTTTGTTTCAAGGGAGAGGGGACTGGCTTTAACCTATTATTGATACCTTAAAATTAATAAAATTATTACCAATTAAGGATTAAGTAGTACATTAGCAGAGATCGATAAGAATTCATAGGGACCATAATAATGTGCAAAACTGTCTTGGTTAGGGTTGCTACCGCTGTGATAAAAAGCACCTTGAAGAGGACCGGGTTTGTTTGGCTTACAAATCCTGGGTCAGTCTACTGGGGAAAGCCAAGGCCGGAACCCGGAGGCAAGAACTGAGGCAGAGGCTGTGGAGGAGCTCTGCTTCCTGCTTTGTTCCCTGACTTGTTCAGCCTGTCCACCTTCTTTATTTTCTTTATTAGTTTTTTTCTGTTTTTTTTTTTTTTTTTTTTTTTGAGACAGGGTTTCTCTGTAGCTTTGGAGCCTGTCCTGGAACTAGCTCTGTAGACCAGGCTGGTCTCGAACTCACAGAGATCCGCCTGCCTCTCTGCCTCCCGAGTGCTGGGATTAAAGGCGTAAGCCACCACCACCCAGCTTTTCTTTTGGTTTTTTGAAGACAGGATTTTTTTTTTCTGTTAACAGTCCTGGCTGTGCTGGAACTCACTCTAGAGACCAGGCTGGCCTTGAACTCACAGAGATCCACCTGACTCTGCCTCCTGAATGCTGGGATTAAAGGCGTGTGCCACCACTGCCCAGCTAGGTAACTGCATCTCACGTCAAGCTGACAAAAGCTAATGCAGTTGCCGAGCATCTTGGTGATTCAGTGTGGAGACATTTCTGAAAGGAACACCAGGCGCTAAGCATGCTGCTAGTACTGATGCTCATGTATTCCTGCTCACACTTTCAAAGTCAACGAAGAGGCTCATAATGGGGACCCCATGCCCTTTTCCCACTGCTCGGAACTGAGCCCAGGCCTCACACAGGGGAAGTGAGTATCTATCACACAGGTGGAGCAAGTGTTCTACCACTAAGAGATAGCCCCACCCTGGACTGGTTAAAAGTGGAAGGTGTTTGTTCATTTAAATTTTTTATTCAACAATTTATTTATTCTCATTTCAGGTGCATCTGTGTTTTACTTGCATGTATGTCTGAATGAGAATGTCAGATCCCATGGAACTGGAGTTACAGACATTTGTGAGCTGCCTTGCGGGTGCTGGGAATTGAACCCAGGTCTTCTGGAAGAGTAACCAGTGCTCTTAACCACTGAGCCCATCTCTCCAGCCCCCATTTTAATTTGTGCGGGGGTGGGGGGGGGTGGGGTGTTTTCAAAACAGGGTTTCACTCTGTAGCCCTGGCTGTCCTGGAACTCACTCTGTTGACCAGGCTAGCCATGAACTTACAGAGATCATCTGCCTGCCTCTGCCTCCTGCGTTCTGGGATTTAAGGCATGCAGCACCACTGCCCAGCATTTTGTTCATTTTGAAAGATGATTATACAACCATTCAAGTCTAAATGTAGACCAATATGAAACCAGAAAAAATTTAATTACACTCTTTAAACTAATGGGATAAGACTGTTCTTAATTATTTCATATCAGATATAAATAAATAATAGAATAATTTGTAGAAGAAGAACACTCAACTAGTAATTAGAAGGCAAAGGTTCTCATGCTAATTCTGCTACTACTTAATAATAGATCTAATAATGGATCTGAAAGCAAATTCTCCCCTCACTCTCTGTCATTTGAGACATTATCTAGGTAACCTATGCTGGCCTCAAACTCTGTATCCCAGGTGGGCCTTGAATTAATAAATTCCAAATTCTGAAATTACAGGCATACCACTAAGCCCCACTAAATTCCTTAATTTAAAAAAATATTATTTTTGCATATGTGCTTACTTGTGTGAATTTATGTGCACCACATGTGTGCAAGTGCCTGAGAACCCCAGAGGGCATTGAATCCCCTGGAGCTGGAGTTACAGGCAGTTGTAAGCTAACTGGTGTGGGTGCTGGGGACCAAAGAGTTCTCTGGAAGGGCAGTGTACTATCTCAATGGCTGAGCCATCTCTCCTGCCCTCCTTAAGTTTTCCTCATCTTTGAAATGAATAGGAAAAACAAAAACAAAAAAACCTTGATTCCTCTAAAAATTTCAGAGTATCTTTTTCTTTCTTTTGCCAGTTTTATGACTTTGGCTGTTAGTTCATCAGAATTATCATTTTAAAGGTTACTTATTTAAAAATAAAAATCCTTTATATGGGATCAGTAAACACAAAGGACACATTTCTCCACAACATTTAGTAGAGTATTTCTCCTCAGGGACTAGGGATGAAGCTCTCTTAGAGTAAAGCTCTTGCTTAGCATGCAAAGCCCTGTGTTTGATTTGTAGCCCCACATAAGCCAGGGGTGGACCATGACTGCCATCCTAGCACTTGGGAGGAAGAGCTGGGGGGCCAGGAATGCAAGAGCATCCTCAGCAATATAGCCGGTCCAAGGCCAGCACAGCATTCCCTCTTGAAGGCTTAAAGGAGATCATATTAGCTCATCGGAGAGAATCACAATCACTTAAGTTATTTTACTGCTATATGAATGTCTGGAAAGGTATCGATAATGAAGGTCTTCAAATTTTTTCATCCTATTTTTTGCCCACGGAAGCAATGTTTTTAGGGTCCTGAGAAATAGCTCAGCCAGCAAGAGTGTAGGCTGCTTTTCCAGGTGACCCAACTTTGATACCCAGCACCCACATTAGGAAGCTCACAACCACCTGAAACTCTTGCTCCAAGAGACAGGACTCCACCTGTACCTGCACTCATTTGCACAGACCTACACGCACGCACGCACACACACACATTCATACACGCATGCACACACAAACACACAAATTTTAAAATTTTAACAAAGTAAAAATTAAAATAAGGAAATAAACAAAATTCCTGGAATGCATGCCTTTAATCCCTACAGAGGAAGGCAGAGGCAGGCATATTTCTGTGAGTTTGAGGCCAGCCTAGTCTACAGAGCGAGTTCTAAGACAGCCAGGGCTGTTACACAGAGAAACCCTATCTCAAAAAAATAAAAAATAAAAAAACAAAAACTGAAAGAAATAACTATGAGGCTGCACATAGCGCAGCCAGTAATACGCCTGCAATGCAAGCATGAGCATCTGAACTGGACCCCAGCACCCATGTAAAAAGGCAGCATGTATTGGCATGTGTTTGCAGTACCAGTACTGGGCCGAAAGACAGGTGAATGCTTAGAGCTCTCTGGATAGCCAGGACAGCCGCATTTGGTGAGCACTGGTATCAGTGAGAGACCTGTGTCAAAAAAAAAAAAAAAAGCCAGGATGAATCTCTGTGAGTTCAAGACCAGCCTGATCTACATTCAGAATTCCAGGGCATTCCAGGGCAGCTAGGGCTACATCAGAGACCCTGTCTCAAACAAACAAACAAATGAAACACCCCAAAATAGCTCCTGAGGAACAACACCCAAAGTTGTCCTCTGCACATGAATACCACACATATACCCATGAGCACATACACAAACACATACACACACACATACACACATACCATACACCTACACATAGAAAAAGAAAACACTATTATAGATTTAATGCATTTTGACAGTAGTAGTTTACATAAAATAAAATCTATCTTCTTCATTATTTGTAAGTAAGTAAGTAGTTCCAGTTCAGAATTCATCTCATTCACATGACTTTACAATCATCTCCAGCTCCATGCCAGTGGACCCAGCCACTCCCCGTCTTCTGCTCAAGTCCCCAGCCCCCAGCCCAAGCTCTCCACCAGCCTACCTTCCCCTCTGGCATCTTACTACTCTGACTCACATAAGTGGAACCACACAGTCTTTGTCTGACTGGTTAATCTGGTACAGTATTTTCCAAACACTGAGCATCTGTACACTTGCATTCACTGATTGATTTATATTTTCTGGCATATTCCTCTAAGATATGATTCCATCCTAAAATAACCAAGCACAAAACCTGTTCAGAGCTTGTACTGATTGTAGATTTATGCAGCATTCATATGCTCATATGAAATTTAAGTTGAGACATGTCATAAGTAAGTTGTTTTTTTTTTTTTTAACTCAGCAGATGACAGTGAATCTGCCCCAGTCCCTGTATAACTTCTACACAGCTGGTGTCTAGCTACGGGCTGCCGTTGCTGCTGTATACCTCCTAGTCAGGGATTCTGTGGCTTGTGAAGGAGAGTTGTTCAAAGAAGGCATAGAGTGGTTACCATTTAGCTAGAGAATGGGAGGGAGAGAGAGAGCCCAAATTATGATAGGATTAGGTCATTTAAGTTTAGGGAAGATGGTCACAGGTGATCCCCATGGAACAAGAGAAATAGAAGGTTTCTTTTGGGGAAAAGGTTTTTAAGAAAGCGGTAATTTGTTCCCCCCTGGGAACATAGTGATGGCAGAAGCAGACACATTGCTTAAACAATACGCAGTGGAGCAGGAAGAATCTGTGAAGTAGAGGAGCGCCCATTGGGATGCCAGCGTGAGACTCCCAGAGGAGTCGGGAGTCTGGACTTGTCTGAGGGAAGAGAAGCTGTGAGACTTGATGGCTTCAGGAAAGCTGGAGGACATACAGGGAGAATGTGAGCTGAGTCCTGACTTCTGGCTGAAGGACTGAGGGAAAAAATGAAACTGGGATTTGACAGGATAAAATAATATTTTATTTCTAAGATTTTTAAAGACAAACTAAGAGGGTCTGAAAGAGATGGCTCAGCAGTTAAGAGCACTGGCTACTGATATAAAACAAAGCAGTGTTTTTTAAAAAAGAAGGAAGGGCAAAACAAAAAAAAGACAACCTATAATAAGATAAAGGGCTTGAGCTGACTTTTCTCCAAAGCGGACAGACAAATGTCCAACAAACACTTGAAATGATGATGAGCATGCTGGGATTACACACGCATTTACTACTGTGTCTGGCTTTTACATAGCTTCTGGAAACCCAAACCCAGATCATCAGGTTTGCAAGACAATTCCCTAGACCTATGTGAACTGTCCCTTAGTGGTAAAAATTCTATAGACATGGATTAGAGGTTTGTCAAACTTGTCTGAATCTTAATTATCATATTACCCTTATCCATAGGAGGTTAGGTGATGCCCTGATACTTTATAGTCAGTCAACTTCACAGTCTAAACAGCTCAGTTTACTAACATTTACATTGTAGCTTCTGGACTGGCGAGATGGTTCAGTGGGTAAAGGACTTGACACCAATCCTGATGACCCAAATTCAGTCCTTGAGATCTCCATGAGCCTGGCGGTGGTGGTGCACACCTTTAATCCCAGCACCATCGAGGCAAAGAAAGGCAAATCTCTGTGAGTTTGAGGCCAGCCTGGTCTACAGGCTGGTTCCAGGACAGGCTCAAAAGCTACAGAGAAACCCTGTCTTGAACCCCATCCCTTCCCCAAAAAGAGAGAGAGGGAGAGCTACATGCTAGAGAGAACCAGCTGAGAAAGTTGTTCTTGGACTTCCACAAGCAGAGTGTGGCATGTGTGTGTATATGTGTGTGCATGTTTATGTATACATGTATATATACACATATACATGAGATTTAAATTTTTTTTTTTTTTTGGTTTTTCGAGACAGGGTTTCTCTGTGGCTTTGGAGCCTGTCCTGGAACTAGCTCTTGTAGACCAGGCTGGTCTCGAACTCACAGAGATCCGCCTGCCTCTGCCTCCCAAGTGCTGGGATTAAAGGCGTGCGCCACCACCGCCCGGAGATTTAAATTTTTTAATGTAGTTTGCAATTCACAGAAGAGAGTGGACAGCCATAGGCTGAAAACATCAAACCCACGTTGCATTAAGTTTTCACTGGCTGATGAAGTTTCGTGAAACTGTTGGGATTTTTTTTTTAGGTGTGGTGGTACAAATCTGCAGTTCTAGAACTCAGAAGGTTTTCCAGTTCAAGGCCAGTTACAATAATGAGTTCAAGTCCAGCTCAGCAACCTGAAAAGACCCTTTCCTAACATTTCAGAATGACTAGAGATGGTAGCTCAATGGTACAGTACTTACCTTCCAGCATGCCCATGACTCTGGGCTCAATCCCAATACGAAGAGAAGACAGGAGAAGAGAAGAGGAGGTTAAACTTTGTGTTTCAGCGCTGAGGGTGGAGCCAGGTCTTTATACTCTAGGCTACTGCATTACCATGTGCTTGGCCAAGCGTAAATGGGCTTAGGTCACTAAAGATGGAGGAAAGAAAGAGACAGCATGACTGGAGGGTAACAATACCAGTCAAGGCACAGAGAAGCAGGCTGGAGGGAAGCTCAGCTGTAGATCCCTTGCCTGGCATTTTTAGAGTCAATGATTCAATCTCCAGCACTTCATGCCTATAATCTCAATACTGGGGAGGTTAGAGGCAGAAGTTCGAAGTCATCCTTAACCACATAGTGAGTTTGAGGCCAGACTGAGCTACATGAGACCCTGTCTTAGGGGGTGAAAAAAGAGCAGAGAGACAGATGGGGCCTGAAGTTCTATTTGACAGAGAAGAAAGCTATAAAAAACACAGTGAGGCCAGAGTAAGGGAGGCTTGGAAAGGAGGATTCAGGAGGTATATAAACATGGAGGGCAGGCCATGTCTAGATCACATGACAGAAATACTGCTTGGGAAAGGTCAAGGGTCAACCAGGCAGCAACACTGTGGAGACTACCTCTGTGGCTTGGCATCGTGCCCCCTCACAGCAAAGCCTGGGCTTGGTTTCCGGAGCAGGAGGGAAAGAGTCACCCTGTTGGAAATATTACATCAAACGTCCTCCTCCATCCACACCAACAACTCTGCTGAGATAGCTTTATTACCCAGTTTAGAGAGGAGGAAACTGAGTCAGGGAGCTTGACTTTGATCACAGGATGACAGAGTACAGTTTCTGATCCACGTGTACCTTCAGTGCTCTTAGTCCGTCTGTCTGTCTGTCTGTCTTTCCTTATTTCTTTCTTCATTTAATTTTTCTAGGCACAGTTTCTCTGTGTAGCCCTGGCTCTCCTGGAACTCACTGTGTAGACCAGGCTAGCCTCAGACTCATAGAGATCTGTCTGCCTCTGCCTCCAGAGTGCTGGAATTAAAGGAGTGTCCCACTACTGCCTGGCTTCTAGAATGTTTAATGTCATACCTTAACCCAGAAATTTGGCTCTCTTAAACCTAAATGTCATCTCTCTCTCTAGTTCCTCAGCTGTCTACACAAGAAGGACCAGACACATACCCTCCATCATCTTCAGAAGCCCTGAGGAGGTTGTCTTGCCTTCATCACCACCTTCAGAGGACATAGGGCTACCTTCCTATGAGCAGGCAGTAGCACTGACCAGAAAGCACAGCGTCTCACCGCCACCTCCATACCCTGGGCCAGCCAAAGGATTTAGGGTATTTAAAAAGTCTATGTCACTCCCATCTCACTAAGCCCACCTTGCCGCCTTTCCGTAAGACATTCATGTGGTTTGAATGATTTGTTCTCCCCGAAACAAAAAATGACATTCCTGTTCAGCTTTCTATGACAAACTGCAAGGAATAAAGAAGCAATACTGAACAGAACTCACCACAGTTCTGCTTCTGGCTCGGACTGGAACTGGATCTCTATCATCTTGGTAAGAGATTTCAGCTCCATTTCCTTGAAGTGAAGAAAACAGTGCCGTTTTGCAATGTACGTTGTACTGGTTCATAAATCTTTGTTATAGCTGGGTAGTGTGATGTGTGTCTATAAATATATGTTGTACTGGTTCAGAAATCTTTGCTATAGCTGGGTAATGCGACACGTGCCTACAATCCCCACACCTAGGACACTGAGTTGGGAGGGATGAGTTCAAGGACAGTCTTAGCCCTATCCAGACCCTGTCTCAAAACAAAACAAAGTTTCTTAACAGAAGGAGCAAACTAGGAACTGTCAATCATTAGTTTATTTCAAGTCATGAATTGGATCCTCTCTTCATTAGGATTTCTTCTTGGCTGAGAATACTTCACAGAATTTGACATTTTGGTGTAAATCTGGGGCCTTGTATAATCACCTGGTTTTCTGATTTAATTGGTGCAGAACACTCACCAAATTTGCAGGTCTTAGTTTTTTTACTTGCTATCAATCATGTTTCCATGGAATAAGAGGGGCCAAGAGAGTTTTGTTGTTGTTTCTAAAAATTGCTATTCATAGGCTTAAGAGACATCTAGTTTGGAAAAGTGCTTATCATACAAACATAAGGATCTGAGGTCAATCCTCAGTATCCATGTCTGAAACAAAAAAAAACACACACACACACACACACAAAATATCAACAACAGAGTGAGTACTTGGATGCATACCTATAATCCTAGCACTGGGGAGAAGGAGATAGGAGGACCCCTGGGGTTGGTGGCTAGCCACTGTAGCTGAATCAGGAACCTCCAAGTTCAGTGAGAGACTTGGTCTCAAAAGTTAAGATGGAGCCAGTGAGCTAGTGCATGCCTTTACACCCAGCACTCAAGAGGCAGAGATCTCTGTGAGTTTAAGACCAGTTTGTTCTACATTGTGAATTCTGGGACAGCTAAAAAGCCTGCCTCAAAAAAAAAATAAGACAGGCAGTGGTTGTGCACACTTTTAATTCCAACACTTGGGCGGCAGAGACAGGTGGATCTCAGTGAGTTCAAAGCCAGCCTGGTCTACAAAGTGAGTTCCAGGACAGCCAGGACTGTTACACAAAGAAATCCTGTCTCAAAAAAAAAAAGAAAGAAAGAGAGAGGGAGGGAGGGAGGGAGGGAGGGAGGGAGGGAGGAGCCTAGCAGTGGTGGCACAACTCTTTAATCCAGCACTCAGGAGGCCAGCCTCGTCTACAGAGTTAATTCCAGTACAGATAGGGCTATACAGTGAAACCCTGTCTCAAAAATCATAAAACAAAATGAAAAATGAATTAAGGTGGAGAGCAATTGAAGAAGATACCAATATCACCCTCTGGCCTCTTCATACATGTGTTGGCATGCATATGCATACACGCATGCATAATATCGAGCTAGAAATTTAGTGAGAGAATGGTAGAAGCAAGAGGTTGAGCACTGGTTTTATATGCCTGGGGCCCTGAGTTAGATTCCCCAGCAATATCAACTGAAGTCATCAGAAAGCCTTTGTGTGTGTGTTGTGTGTGTGTGTGTGTGTGTGTGTGTGTGTGTGTGTTGAACAGAGCATCACATATGCTAAGCACATGCTGTATCATTAAGCTAAACTCTCAGTCTCCCTCATTTCCCTAGTACAGCCTAACATATGAAAAACACACCACAGTTTCAGCAGATGCTTCTCTATTGTAGACATAAGGGTGTAGAAGAGGAGTTCAGTGGAAAAGCCTGTGCTTGACCTGTGTGCAGGACCCTGGGTTAGAGCTCCAGCACCAGAACAAAACAAACCGTAGCAGAGCATGGCTCCTAAGCGTGGAGCACATACTAACTTACATGCTTGTCTGCTGGAGCTCGTTTGCTTGTTCCGTGGCAAGGAACCGGGTTCTCTGGAATCCAGGAACCACACAGTCCTGAAAACTCACTAGAAAAAACACTAGTGCTTTTCTTTGTTGTCTGTTTCTGTCAGACATTTCCCTATTCCTTAAGATCCTTTATAAATTGTTGCTTTGTTTTACGATGTTATAGAGTTGATATTGCAACCTGCTTGCATTTGATAGCTCCACCCAAATTAAATATTTAGAAAATCCATATCATTTTGCAGTGTGTGAATGTAAGTGTGTGTGTGT
>NW_004949096.1:21094-22948 GCF_000317375.1 Microtus ochrogaster | reverse complement strand
AAATTTCAATACTGGCCTGAAGAGAAGGCTCAGTGGGTGTGTGTGTGTTTCTTTTATAGCACTGTGATTGGTTGGACCTGGTGTGACACTCCAGCAGTCTCACCACTCAGGATCACAAGTTTGAGCACAGCCTGGGCTACATCCTTAGGTCAGAGGTCACGTGGAGTAATTAGGGAACTCTTGTCCCAGATAAAGCAAACACAAGACAGCGTGATGTTCATTAGGGCAGATAAAAGGAGGACCGCAGTCCTCAGAGACTGGAAACCTTTATCCTTTTACATTTTCAGACCCATAGGCTGCATGTCACAAATAAATCATCTGTCAACACTCTCATGGAATTAGAAGTATTTTTAAGTCACCCATATTTCCTCTCATGTTCTGTTCTTCGTATCTTCTCTCCATAACACCTTCCCTCCTATAACTATGTGCTTGACGCTGACTTTAGTTCTCTTCTGAGAAGGTTCCTAGGACTGACCTTGCTCACTTTGTAACCAGCAGAGCTAAGGCATGCCTTGTCTGAAATCTGCTACGTTGGGGAAAGCTGAGTTTGTGGTGAGTAATCCACTTCATCTAGTCCCATCTCACACTCTACAGGAGAGTATAATCCTAAGTACATAGGACAAATACAGATAAAAAGACATGGGCGAGCGGGAGAGATTGTTCAAGTGGTTAAGAGCATTCGCTGCTCTTTGGATCCAAGCACCCATATTGGGCTGTTCACAGCCACCTATAACGCCATCTCCGGGGGGCGGGGTATCCAGTGCTGCCTTCTGGTCTTTTCAGGTACCTGAACTTTTGTGGCATACACTCACACAGGCATGCACGCATGTCCTGGAACTCCATCTGTGGATCAGGCTAGCCTGGAACTCAGAGGTCCACTTGCCTCTGTGTCCCAAGTGTGCTGGGGATCAGAATCCAGGGCCTCGCTCATGATAGGGAAGAGTTTAACCCCTGGCCCCCCCACACCATACCCTGTTCTTTTACTGAATCCTAATTTGAAATAGTCTATTGCCTCCGCAAGTCTAACCCCAAAGTTAGCTTCAGGACCCGTGACAGCCTCACACTGTCCCATCTGCAGCCTTACATTTGCCGTCTACCCTAACTTGATCTCAAAATTCACCACGAAAACTGTGAAATCACTGGTGTTTCTAGAGCATCTAGGTGTCAGGATACTTGGACTGCCAACAGAAAACTGTAACAGAACCACTGTTAGCAAGCACCGGAAAACTGAAAGGGATCTCACGGTGTAAAGCCAGCACAGACTTGGGTCGCACTGCCGGCTCCCTTCCCGTGGTGCCTCTGGAGCGGTTCGGTCTGTTGTTTAGTTTCGGCTTCTTCTCCGGGAAGTGGACTGTTGTGAAACATTAGGTCTGTTTTCGCATAGGTTTTATTTCTGATAGACCAGTTTTTCTTCCGTTACAATTAGGAAATGGATAGAATATGGCTATAATCAGATTTGAAAGTGACAAAGACGCAGCTATAAAACTCCATAGAGCACGAGCTCCGGCTGTGGGAGCTGCACATCTGTTAGCAATGTGCTCCTGAGTGGGGGGCGGGGGAGGGACGCCCAGAGCGAGGCACAGCTGGAGAGGATCACGGTCCTCTGCGCCTTGCTTTCCCACTTACCTCCAGTGTTTCTTTCTTGTGGTGACGTTGGCGTTGCCAGACAGACACCTAGCAGTGATTTGTACCAACACCCCCGTTACATTGATCTCCAAATTTCTCATCAGATTTTTTCTATTTCTCATATAATTTATTTGTATGTATACTCCTCCTAAATGTACAGGAGAATTATTATTATTATTATTATTATTATTATTATTATTATTATTATTTTGGTTTTTCGAGACAGGG
>NW_004949096.1:15051-20769 GCF_000317375.1 Microtus ochrogaster | reverse complement strand
GTAGACCAGGCTGGTCTCGAACTCACAGAGATCCGCCTGCCTCTGCCTCCCAAGTGCTGGGATTAAAGGCGTGCACCACCACTGCCCGGCATCTGTAATTTTTTAAAGATTAGATTTTTGGAGACAGGAATGCGGACATATACCAGAAATACCAGTACTTAGGAAGCTAAGGGAAAAAGATTGATACAGCTTCCAGGCCAACCTTGACTACAGAATAAAACTCTGTCTCAAACAAAAGAATGAAAGAAGGAAAGAAACAGAAAAGAAAACCTAAGCCAAACAAACAAAATACTATATTGGGTTGAGGGAACTGTGGTGGAATACACACTTTGCTTATACCAGGCACCTGGGTTTGATCCCCAACACCAAGTGAACAAATTTCAATACTGGGCTGAAGAGAAGGCTCAGTGGGTAAAGACACTTCCTGCTAAGATGGACTACCTGAATTCAATCCCCCAGGTCTCACAAGTTTCTCCTGCAAACTGATCTCTGATAGCTTCCACATGTGTGCAGTGGCATGCATACATTTGCCACCCTCCAATAAGAAAATAAATGCAATTAAAATTATTTTTAATTAAAGTAAGATAAAAATAAAAATAATTACCTTTTGTAGATGTTGTCTTTGGTCAGCTGGAACATATATAATACATGTTGATGCCTTCAGTCTGATGAACTGTGTTTCTGCCATGTTTTGCTTTACAAACATGTCCTTAATAGTTTGGAGTTAACCAGTACAACTGTATCAGTATTCGTATTATCTGGAAAAAGCAACCCATTTTTGAATGCATAGCCTTCCTAAAATATAGCTGTGTTTTATTTTAATGAACTTCTTGTTACATTTACTTTTTATACATGTGAATAAACTTTATACTAAGTAATATTTATTGCTTATTCTATAATGACTTTCATGTGATATTATACAGGTTAAGCCTGACCAACTAATTGCATATTTTCAAAATAATGTTTATAGCATATATATATCTCTGATATGGCGGGGCCAGCATCCTATTTAAACAATTCAGCTACAGTTGTATGGGTGTTACTGTTTAATAAAGTTTTAATATTTAATATACCATTTGAGGCAAATATATTACTCCTTAACACTCAATGTATGTGTGTGGCCATGTGGCCTAGCACAAAAGTCATAACGCCTGCATTTGACTCTTAACTCAGCTCCGAACCAAGAAAAAACCCCTCCTTCTCGCTAAGGCTAATGTTCAGCTCTTTCTAGCACTAAATGACATGCCCTTGTCTGAATGGACCACAATTTTTCCATTGACCCTCTTAAGCACATCGCATTCGCTTCTGGGTTTATCAATTTTAAATAAAGATACTGTAATCAGTCATTGATAGGTTTTGTGTGGAAATGAATGTACCCAAGCTCTAACAATCCGGTCACCGTCTACTATTTTATCATTTTTGTGTTCTGATGGCTACATAGTGATATCCCACTGTGGCTAATGAGATGTGCTTAAGCTCCTTCCCTGTCTTCTCCGGACTTGATAGCTCATTTCTTTTTTCTTTTTTTCTTTTTTTCTCTCTTTTTGGTCTTTTGAGGCAGGGTTTCTCTGTAGCTTTGAGGCCTGTCATGGCACTCACTCTATAGACCAAGCTGTCCTTGAAGTCACAGAGATCTGCCTACCTCTGCCTCCGCGTGCTGAATTAAAGACACGAGCCATCACTGACCAGCATTTCTTTTTTAAAAAAAAAAAAAAAAAAGATTTATTTATTTATTATGTATATAATGTTCTGCTTGCATGTTTGCTTACACAAACCATGGTTGGTGGTTGCTGGGAATTGAATCAGACCTCTGGAAGAGCAGTCGGTACTCTTAACCTCTGAGCCATCTCTCCAGCCCAATTTATTTCTTTTGAACATGAAATATTTTATGGACCTCTGTTAGAGAAGGCCTGAGGAGTGACCTCTACAAGGGAGCAACCACCAAGGCAGTAGGACAGAACCAGAGCCCTCTGCAGGACCTGGCCAGAGCCAGCGACCTCCCTGGGAGCAGGCCTGAATGACCTCTAGGATTACAGAACAATCCCTGGGAGTGCCAAGTGACATCCAGAAGGCCCAGTGACCGCCCGCCCCCGGTGACTGGAACCCTGGCCCTGACTACACCAGGAGGAGCAACCATCTGAGCCTTGGATCCACTCACCGCTGGAAGGTTGAGCATCAGAGACACAACCCCAACTACACCAATCAGAGGAAAAGATGGGAGACAAGAACACACTCAACACCACAAAGAACAATATGACACCAACAAAAACTAATGGCTTTACAACAGCAGGACTTGAACACTGTAGGACCTCACCCCTTATTCTCAAAGGGGCGAGAAGACATTTCCTAGCAAAATGTTTTTCCAGGAAGATAATGGCCTTCCCCTCTCCCACCCGGGAGATTCCGAGCACAAGGGCACTTAGCTCAGCCCAGCCAGCCACCTGGTACAGGCTGATAAAGATGGCCTAACTCAGGAACACTGGCCTTGCTCTAAGAACAAGGAAAAAGCTGACTTAGGAAAATGGGAGGGAGCAAAAGTCCCTGCACCCATGCCAAAGCAGCTTTAAAGGGTCTCTTTGTAGTTATGCCTTTAAAAGCTTACCCCACAGAGGAGATACAACTCCTCTCTACCTCGCTACAACGGGGATGGAGATGAGTTCCAAACATGTTTGTATTATGCTGATTAAACCTTGCTTATTACAGTCTGGGCCTCTCTGGTGGTCTCTCTCTGGGGGTCGTAATCTGGGCAACAAAAACACCCCAATACAGATGAAGCAGAAGAAAATGACCTCAAAAATAACTTGGGAGGCTGGGGAAACGGCTCAGCGGTTAAGAACACCACCTGCTCTTCCAAAGGCCCTGAGTTCAATTCCCAGCAACCACATGGTGGCTCACAATCATCTGTAATGAGATCTGGTGCCCTCTTCTGGCCTGCAGGCATACACGCAGACAGAATAGTCTATATATAATAAATAAATAAATTTTAAAAAGATAACTTTAGGAGAATGTTTGAGGCCCTTAAAGAGGAAATGAAAAATTCCCTCAAGGAAATGGAGAAAAAGACAAACAAAAAATGAAAGAAATCAACAAATCCCTTAAAAAAAACCAAGAAAAAGCAATCAAACAGATGAAAGAAATGATTCAAGACTTGAAAACCAAAATAGAGACAATAAAGAAAACACAAACCAAGAGAATTATAGAAACAGAAAATATGAGAAAATGATCAGGAACCACAAATGCAAGCACAAACAGCAGAGTACAAGAGATGAAAGAGAATCTCAAGAGGTAAAGATACGGTAGACGAAACAGACTCATCGGTCAAAGAAAACATTAAATCTAACAAAAATTTAACACAATATTTCCAGGAAATATGAGACACCATGAAAAGACCAAACCTAATAATAATAATGATAGAAGAAGGGGAAGAAGTCCAACTCAAAAACATAGAAAATATATTCAACAAAATCATAGAAGAAAACTTTCCCAACCTAAAGAAAGATATGCCTATGAAGATACAAGAAGTTTACAGAACATCAAAAAGACTGGATCGAAAAAAGAAAAGTTCCCCTTGCCACATAATAATCAAAACACTAAACATGCAGAACTACACAATAACTACAGCATGAAGAAAGAATATTAAGAGCTGCAAAGGAAAAAAACCACGTAGCATATTAAGGCAAACCTATTAGAATTACACCTGACTTCTCAATGGAAACAATGAAAGCCAGAAGGTCCTAGTCAAGCATTATGCAGACACTAAGAGACCATGGATGCCAGCCCAGACTATTATACCAGCAAAACTTTCAATCACCATAGAAGGACAAAACAAGATGGAAGAACCAAATTTAACCAATACCTAACCACAAACGTAGCCCTACACAAAGTACTAGAAGGAAAACTCCAACCCAAGGAAATTAGTTAGCTACATCCACAAAAGCACAGACAATCGATGGTCTCATAGCAGCAAATCCCAAAGAAGGTAAAAACACACACAATAACATCACCAACAATGAAAACTAAAATAACAGGAACTAGCAATCATTTGTCATTAATACCCCTTATTATAAATGGACTCAACTCACCTATAAAAAGCTAACAGATTGGATACCAAAACAGAATCCATTCTTCTGCTGTATACAAGAAACACACCCCAACAGACATTGCCTCAGAGTAAAGGGTTGGAAAAAGATTTTCCAATAAAATGGACTTAAGAAACAAGCTGGTGCAACTATCCTAATATCTAACAAAATAGGCTTCAAACTAAAAATCAATCAAAAGAGAGAAAGAAGGACATTTCATGTTAGTCACAGGAAAAATCCATCAGGAGGAAATCTCAATACTGAACATCTATTCCTTGAATACAACAAGGGCACCCTCATATGTAAAAAAAAACTGGTGTAGGATGTCCTTCTGTCTATGTGTTGCTTTCATTAATGAACAAAGAACTGCCTTGGCTTGTTGATAGGGCAGAACTTAGGTAGACAGGGAAGACAGAACTGAATTCTGGGAGGAAGAAAGCAAAGTCAGCTAAGAATTTTACCCATTAAGTCACTGCCACGTGGCAAAATACAGATTAATAGAAGTGGGTTAAACTAAGATGTAAGAGTTAGCCAATAAGAAGTTAGAGATAATGGGCCAAGCAGTGATTTAATTAATACAATTTCTGTGTGATTTTTTGATTCTAGGCGGCCAAGACAAACAAGCAGGCCCTCCTCCTACAAGAAACACTTCTGAAGCTTAAATCATACATAAACCCCACACACTAATAGTGGGAGATTTCAACACCGCTTTCTCACCACTGGACAGGTATGCCAGACAAAAAATTAACAGAGAAATAAGGGGCCTAACAGATGCTATGACTCAAATGGACTTAACAGACATCTATAGAACATTCCATCCAAACACAAAAGAAAATTACCTTCTTCTTAGCACCTCATAGAACCTTCTCAAAAAATTGGCCAAATAATTGCTAACAAAGCAAACCTCAACAGATACAAAAGAAATGGAATAACTCCATGTATCTTTTTTTATGTTTTTATTGATTTTTATTGAGCTCTACATTTTTCTCTGCTCCCTTCCCTGTCTCTCACCTCCCCTTCAACCCTCTCCTAAGGTCCACATGCTCCCAGTTTACTCAGGAGATCTTATCTTTTTCTACTTCCCATGTAGATTAGATCCATGTATGTCTCTCTTAGAGTCCTCATTGTTGTCTAGGTTCTATGGGACTGTGATTTGTAGGCTGGTTTTCTTTGCTTTATGTTAAAAACCACTTATGAGTGAGTACATATGATAACTGTCTTTCTGGGTCTGGGTTACCTCACTCAAAATAATGTTTTCTAGCTCTATCTATTTGCCTGTAAATTTCAAAATGTCATTTTTTTTCTGCTGTGCACTAATCCATTGTGTAAATGTGCCACATTTTCCTTATTCATTCTTTGGTTGAGGGGCATTTAGGTTGCTTTCAGGTTCCAGCTATGACAAATAATGCTGCTATGAACACAGTTGAGCACATGTCCTTGTGGCATGATTGAGCATCCTTTGGGTATATACCCAAAAGTGGTATTACTGGGTCTCGGGGAAGGTTGTTTCCTAATTTTCTGAGAAAATGCCGCACTGAAATGCACTGTACCAGTTTGCATTCCCACCAGCAATACAGAAGTGTTCCCTTTACCTCACAAATTCTCCAGCATAAGTTGTCATCAGTGTTTTTGATCTTGG
>NW_004949096.1:0-13823 GCF_000317375.1 Microtus ochrogaster | reverse complement strand
TTTTTTTTTTTTTTTAGTTAATCTTGTATCCTGCTACATTACTGAAAGTGTTTTTGATAACTCCATGTGTCTTATTGCATCATGGCTTAAAATTAGAATTCAACAGCAACACTAATTTCAGAAAGCCCACAAACACATGGAAACTGAACAAAGCTCAGCTGAATCACCAATAATAGGTCAAGGAAGAAATAAAGGAATTAAAGACTTCCTAGAATTCAACGAAAATGGCCACACATCATACCCAAACTTATGAGACGCAATGAAAGCAGTCTTAAGAGGAAAGTTCATAGTACTAAACGCCTACATAAAGAAGCTGGAAAAAATCCCACACGAGCAACTTAACAGCACACCTGAAAAATCTAGAACAAAAATAAGCAAACTCACCCAGAAGGAGTAGATAGCAAGAAATAATCAAATTGAGGGCTGAAATTAATAAAATAGAAACAAAGAAAATGTAGGGTAAAAAGGCCAACAGGAGCAGGAAACCATCTCTGCCCCTGATCAACTGACCAACTGACCAACGGAATCAACCAATCCCTGAGCAGGAAACCAACCAATCACTGAGCATCCTGACTCTAAATCCAGAGCCAGTAAAAGAAATACACCCTGCATTTGAGACCTGAGCCAGGGAAAGAAACAGCTTTATCCCTGAACCCACAAGCAGAGAAACATGCCTCGACTCTGAAACCAGTGCCAAAGAAACACATCTTTCTTCATAGAATCAGAGCCAGTGAAAGGAATATGCCCTGGTCCTAAGATCAGAGTCAAAGGCTAAAAGGAACCAGTGAGTGAAAGAAACAGTTTGGCCCTAAGATCAGCGACATCTCTGCCCCTGACTAACTAAACTAACCAATCCCTGAGCAGGGAAAACAACCAATCCCTCTTTTCCCTGGGAAAACTCTGCCTAAGAAGTTCTATATAAGCCTAACCGCCTGTTCAGTTGGAGGCTGTCTGACATCACACTGGCAGAGGCAGCCACTTTCCAGACTCCCTCCCAAATACATCTCTTTCTCAAAAGAGTCTTGGGTGATGATCTTCATTTGCCAGTACAGAATAGAAGAACCTGGCTGGGACCTCCCTTAGGGAACTGAGCTGAAAAACCTTGCTGAGATGCTGAGCAAAGCTGAGCAGAACAGAGGAACAGAAGAACTTTGCTGGGATGCTCCCTAAGGGGGTCTGAGGAAGCCTGGGCAGAACAGAAGAACAGGAGAACCTTGCTGGTATGCTCCCTAAGGGGGGCTGAGCAAGGCTGAGGAGAAAGAGTAACAACTTATCGCTGGAGCCTGAGGAGATTGCTACATTTCTGCAGGAGCTTCCGCTTCCCCTTTAGGAGCATGTTAACCAAAGAAGTAACATCTTGGCCTGAGAAGAAGCTGATAGCTCTGTCAGGACGTTCCCTTAGGGGAACAGAGCAGAGCTCAGTTGTAGCAGCTCTCCAGGAGAAAAGTAAGATTGCTATATCATGCTGGGAGACCATTCCCCCCCCTCCCCGCACTGCACCCCAGCTTCAGGTAGCCTGGGCTTCTCAATAGATCAGGACACCTTTCCTCCAGGGCTAAGCTGTCCTTTTGGGACTCCAGCCTCCAGAACTGTACTATTGTGACTCTACCCCTCCAGAGCTGTCCTGTTGTGTCTCTAATTATAGCCTGGCTTCCTGATAAGTCAAGATATCTTTGCAACTCCGAAGCTGTAATGCTTACATTTCCCTACAGAAAACACTACAAAGAATCAATGAAACAAAGAGTTGGTTCTTCCAGAAAAAATCAATAAGATTGACAAATCTTTACCCAAACTAACAAAAGGACAGAGACGGAGAATATCCAAATTAACAAAATAAAGAATGAAAAGGGGAACATAACAAGATACACTAAGGAAATTCAGAGAACCAATCATCAAGTCGTACTTCAAAAACTTGTACTCCACAACCTTGGAAAATTTTAAAAAATGGACAATTTTCTGGATAAATACAACATACCAAAATTAAATCAAGACCAGATAAAAAATTAAATAGATCTATAACTCATAAGGAAACAGAAGTAGTTATCAAAAGCCTCCCAACCAAAAAAAGCCCAGGACCAGATGCTTTCAGCACAGAATTTTACCAGAATTTGAAGAGCTAATACTAATACTCCTCAAATTGTTCCACACAACAGAAGCAAAAGTAATACTGCCAAACTCTTTTTACAAGGCTACAGTTACCTGATCCTCAAACTACACAAAGACACAACTAAGAAAGAGAAATACAGACCAATCTCCCTCATAAGCACTGATACAAAAATATTCAATGAAATACTGGAAAACCCAATCCAAGAACTCATCAGAAACATCATCAACCATGATCAAGTTGACTTCATCCCAGAGATGCAACAACAGTTGAATACACGAAAATCTATCAATGTAGCCCACCGTATAAACAAACTGAAAGAAAAAAAACACATGATCATGTCATTAGATGCTGAAAAAGTCCTTGGTAAATTCCAGCAACCCTTTATGATGGAGAGAACAGGGATACAAGAAACATCCCTAATCATAATAAAGGCAATATATACAGCAAGCCAACAGTCAACATCAACTAAATGGAGAGAAACTCACAGCAATTCCACTAAAATTAGGAAGAAGGCAAGGCTTTCCACTCTCTCCATATTCATTCAATATTGTACTCAAAGTCCTAGCTAGAACAATAAAACAACCAAAGGAGATCAAGCGGATACAAATTGGAAAAGAAGTCAACCTTTCACTATTTGCTGATGATATGATAGTATGCATAAATGACCCATAGAAATTCTACCAGGGAACTCCAACAGTTGACAAACACCTTCAGTAGTGTGGCAAGATATAAGAACAACTAAAAAAAAAAATCAGTAGCCTTCCTATGTATAGATGATAAACAGGCTGAGAAAAAAAATCAGAGAAACATTACCCTTCACAATAACCACAAACAACATAAAATATCTTGGGGTAAGTCTAAACAAACAAGTGAAAGATCTGTATGACAAGGATTTTAAATATTTGAAGAACAAAATTGAAGAAGATATCAGAAAATGCATAGATCTATGCTCATGGATATGTAGGATTAACAAAGTAAAAATGGCAATCTTACCAAAGTCAGTCTACAGACTAAATTCAATATTTATCAAAATACCAACACAATTGTTCACAGACCTCAAAAGAACAATACTAAATTTTGTATGGAGAAACAAAAAACCAAGGATAGCCAAAATGACTAGGAGGCATGATGCCCCTGACTTCAAGCTCTAGTATAGAGCTACAGTAATGAAAAAAGACTGGTGTTGGCATTAAAACAGACAGGTGAACCAAAGGAATCAATTGAAGAAACCGATATTAACCACATACCTATGAACACCTGATTTTTGGAAAAGAAGCTAAAAATATAAAAAGAGAAAAAGAAAGCATCTCAACAAATGACGCTGGCATAACTGGATGTCAACATATAGAAGAATGAAATAGATCCATATCAATCACCATGCACAAAACTCAAGTCCAAATTGATCAAAGACCTCAACATAGAACCAACCACACAGAACCTCATGGAAGGGAAAGTGGGAAGTACCCTTGAACACATTGGTACATTAGACCACTTCCTAAATATAACCCCAGTAGCATAGACACTGAGGGAAATAATTAGTAAATGGGACCTCCTGAAACTGAGGAGCTTCTGTAAGATAAAGGACATGATAAACAAGACAAAACAGCTGCCTACAGAATGGGAAAAGGTCTTCACCAACCCTACATCTGACAAAGGTCTGATCTCCAAAATATACAAAGAACTCAAGAAATTAATCATCAAAAGAACAAATAATCCAATAAAAAATGGAGTACAGACCTAAACAGAGAACTCTCAACAGAGGAATCTAAAATGGCTGAAAGACACTTAAGGAAATGCTCAACATCCTTAGCCATCAGAGAAACACAAATCAAAACAACTCTGAGATTCCATCTTACACCTGTAAGAATGGCCAAGATCAAAAACACTGATGACAACTTATGCTGGAGAGGTTGTGGGGAAAAGGTAACACCTCTGCAAGCTGTTATAGCCCCTGTGGAAATCAGTATGGCAGTTTCTTAGAAAATTAGGAATCATTTTACCTCAGAACTCAGCAATACCACCTTTGGGAATATACCCAAAAGAGGCACAATCATACCACAAGGATATTTGATCAACTATGTTCATAGAAGCACTATTTGTAATAGCCAGAACCTGGAAACAACCTAGATGTCCTTCAACTGAAGAGTAAAGAAAATGTGGTACATTTACACAATGGAGTACTAAAAAAAAATAACATCTTTACATTTGCAAGCAAATGGGCAACGCTATAAAAAATAAATTAATCCTGAGTGATGTAATCCAGACTCAGAAAGACAAGTATAGCATGTACTCAGTCATAAGTCGATACCAGACATAACACAAAGGATAACCAGCCTACAGTTCACAACCCCAAAGAAGCTAGAACCCTCTTCCAGAAACAGATGAAGCAGATGCAGAGATCCACAACTACCACAGGGCCGAGCTACAGGCAAAGAGAAGGATGAGTGATTATATGAACAAAGGGGTCAAGACCATGATGAGGAAACCCACAGAATCAGCTGGCCCAAACTAGTGGGAACTCACTGACTGACAACTGGAGAATCTGCATTGGACCAAATTAGGCCCCCAATACAGGTGACAATGGTGCGGCTTGGGTAATGTATAGGGCCACTGGCAGTGGTACAAGGATGTAACTCTAATGCATGAACTGACTTTGTAGAGCCCATTCTCTATGTAGAGATACCATGATCAGCCTAGGCCTGGCGGGGGGTGGGAGGGAGTGGACCTTGGTCCTGCCTCAATGAGGTGATGGGACAGTCATAACTGACTTCCCAGGGGAGGCCTTAACCTCTCCAAGGAGAAGATGGGAGGAAGGCTGGAGGGAGTGTGAGGAGGAGAGGAGAGAGGGAGAACTGGGATTGGTCTATGAAAATTAATCAACTAAAAAAAACAAAAGTGTAAAAGCGTCCACATAAAACCAAAAGATTAGTGGCAATAATAGTCCTTAAATATTTGTTTTACTTCTGTCCCATATGAGGTGACTCTTCTGACATGAGACAGAGATTTCAGATGCTTTAATAAGCGTGCTTGGGTTTAGAAAAGGACAGAGTCCCACTCCAATTCCAAAGCTAACTTTAATCTTTAACTGTACTGTGACTACAAAAAGACCATTTGTATTATATGTCTGTAGAGAACAGCAGAAACAAACATTTGGTAATATTTATGAAATTTTATCCTGTTGGAGTTGTGATATATCAATAGGCTAATTTACTCTTTCTCTTGGGTTCTTTTTTTCTGGATGATTTGTTCTTTTTCTTCAGATGTCTCATTTGTCCAGTGGTCTTCATATGCCTTAGCTGAACATATTTTTTTCTCCTGAAAAGTAAAAAACAAAACCCTTTTCCAATCCTAATTTGGAGGACGTTCTCTTTTGGAAAGTTATTTCTAGTCAAATGAAAAACATTTGTTAGTTTTATAGATTAGTTTAGATCAAATGGCCATGCTCCTTGATGAACTACCATCTCTTCTAATCAAGAGGTGTCTCAGTTCATCAGGTTTTATCCCAATAGTGGGCCATGGAATAGATTACCTTCTTTGGAAGTCATTAAGAGTTTGTAATCAATCTCTCCCAATTTGCACCTGTTGGAGTCTAATTTTCTGTAAACCTATTTTATAGCCTAAATAATTAATAGAATCTTCTTTTTATATATTTTCAGAAGTCATTTGTAATCCCCAACAAGGCAAAATCTTCTATATTTCTTCTAACATTTTTTTAAAGTATCAATGTTTAAATCAAATAATAATATGTCATCCATGAAATGGTAAACTATAGATTCAGGAAATTGCTTACATATTCTTCCCAGCAGTTGCTGTACAAAATATGGCACAGGGTGAGGCTATTTAACATTCCCTATGGGAGAACCTTCCATTGATCTCTCTTATCAGGCTGAGAATTATTATAAGTAGGCACCGTGAAGGTAAATTTTTCTGTCTTTTTCTTGTAAAGGTATAGCATAGAAACAATCTTTTAAATCAATAACTATAAGAGGCCATACTTTAAACAATAGAGAAAGCAAAGGAATGCCAGACTGTAGAGAGCCCATTGGCTGAATCACCTTATTAACAGCTGTTAAATCTGTTACCATTCTCCACTTTCCAGATTTCTTTTTACTAACAAATACAGAGGAATGCCAAGGGCTGGTTGATTCTTCAATATGCTGAGCACTTAGTTGTTCTTGTACTAGCTGTTCTAAAGCCTGAAGGTTTTTGTTGTTAAAGGCCATTGCACAATCCATACAGGTTTTTCTGTCAATCATTTTAAAGGTAGGGCTGTTGGTGCCTTTGGAAGATCAGCAGCTGTTGTATCCTATTCTTGTACAAACTGAATAGTCAGTGACTATTCTTTATAATACCTTCCAATATTTTTCCCAGAAACATAGGTTAACTTATGGTTTGTTTCTAAGATTGGGGGAATATTAATCTGAGCATTCTGTTGCTGTAACAAATCACATCTCCACAAATTCCTTGCTATGTTAGCAACATATGATTTTAATTTTTCTTTCTGTCCTTCTGGCCCTAAATATTCAACCCATCTCACTCTCTGTTTTACCTGAGATAAAGTTCCATACACTAAAAGCTGAATATTTACCTCCTGAAGAGGCCAATTTGGATGTCAAGATTCTGGTTAAATTATTGTTATACCTGCAACTGTGTCTACCAGACCTTCAATGATTTCATTTATTCATATTTTTAATTTTGGTCTTTGTTCATTTATAGAAGTTTGCCAAAGTACTCACTTTATGGTTTCTCCCGAATTTTTTTTGTTTTCTCTTCTATAGCTTCTGTTATCAAGAGCAATATGTTTTCTTACAAAAAGCATTGGGTTCTTTAATTTCTCTGGGAAGGAGTTTCCTCTATGATGGCAGGAAAACACAGATATATTTGGTATAGGAGCCTGTGAGAGGTCCCTCAAGGAGTTTCCCCATGACAAAGGGTTACATTGAATATCTTTTGTTGATCTACCTTCATTAGTCCAATGCCTGCCTTTGTCACATCTTCTGCATAATCCAGAAGGGAGGGACATTCTGAATGGATTATGCTTAGAAAATGATTGCTTTTAGAAATGCCCTGTTTACAATCCCTTTTTAAGGTGACCTTGTTTGCCACAATTTTGATTTTTCCTCAAACTCTCCTATTCAAGATTCATCATGGTCATGAGATTCAATATCAATTATATTTCAGATCCATTCCTCCAAGGGTACTGACCTTGCCTTCAATGTCCTAATTATCCTTTTGCATTGAGAATTAGTATTTTCAAAAGCCAGAGACTCAATTATTATTTGTTTAGCTTCTGAATTTGGTGTCACTCTATTTATTGCTAAAGTCAATCTTTGTAAGAAATCTATAAACACTTCCTTTGGGACATATATAACTTTAGTAAATGACTCAATTTTCTTTCCTATCTCTCCAATTCATTCCCAAGCATTCAAAGCTGCTGCATTGTATAAAGCCAGGGTGTAGTCATCACATACAGCTTGCCTTTCTATAGTAGCATAATCTTCTCTCACAATAGCTGATCTTGGGAGATTTCCCTACCTCTAGCTTTACAGTTGTTCAATAGTCTTAGCCTTTTCTCTAAAGCAGGGACACCATTGTAATTGTGGACCAGGCTCTAAAACAGCTTTAACAAAGTCTATACAGTCTTTAGGGATAATCCTATTATAAATTGACCACAGGTTTAGCCTTTACTTAACAAAAGATGAAAGCATGCCATATTACCTCCTTGAATCTCCTTAAATTCAACATTTCCATGGGGATATCAATCATTTGGCAGTTGTTCCTATAAGGTTACTGGATATATTAAGGTTGGTTGATTGAAAACCTTAGGCTGTTTCTCTCTAACCTTATAATGCAATGCTGAAATTGGTTCTCTATAAAGTCTTCTGTCTGAATCTGAATATCTCTATGATCTGTTTTATTTTTTGAAACCCTGTATCTTGGCAGTCAAATCAAATAACTTTTTTAAAGAGATAAACCAAAAATTATCAAAACAACAACAAGGATTATCAAATGATAATTAATAGTATGTCAATTCTGGTTAAGTTGATTGTTCATTTAATTGTTCCATTCTTAAATCATGCATTACATAATCATACAGAGACCTAACTTTCTCTCTCATAATTGTATCTTTCTTTTTTTTGAGACCTAACTTTCTCTCTCATAATTGTATCTTTCTTTTTTTTTTTAACTTGGGAAAAAACTCTCCCTTTTAGCTAATTCCTCCCTTTAAGAATTCCCAATTTTTTCATTAAAACTGCCATGATGATAAAGACATGAGGCTTATTGTTGCTGCATAGAACAGTAAAAGTCTTACTGGATTTCAAGGCAGCTACCTTGCTTGGCAGGTAGCTGACAATGGGATTCAGTGAAAGCCTACAAGGAGAAAAGAAAGAAAAGCCTAGCCAATAGGGTGATTACTCTGGTCATGTGTAGCCCCAGCCTCTGCTGGTGGCTGTAAAGACACAGACAAATAGCTTTTTTATGAATTTGTACCCAAAAGTTGGGTGCCAGATGGAGCATGAACAACAAAAACCCAGAGACAGATATTGAGATTCAAGGTGAAGATCAAAAAAGCAAAGCAGCCAAGCCACTAGCGAGCTCTTACCTCTGCTTTATTTGTTAGATGTAGCACAGATAATAAAAAAACAGAGACAGATATTGGGGTTCGAACTGAAGATCAGAAATGCAAAGCAACCAAGCCACCAGAGAGCAATTACCTCTACAAAATTTTCAGACTAAAAAGAGTGAATTCCTGTCTCATTCCACCTTATATTCCTCTCCAGTGCTGGGATTAAAGGTGTGTGCCACCACTGCCTAGTCTGTATGGCTGACTAGTTTGGCTAGCTTTGCACTCTGATCTTCAGGCAAGCTTTATTTATTAAAACACAAATAAAATATCATTATATAGATACATTGAAAATGTATACAAAGAAAATGGAAATAAAGAAAATACTAAATCAAAAAATTCCTCACATAGAACATCCAAAAAAAAACTGTGATGATATGAAAAGACCAGACCTAAAAATAATAGGATTAGAAAAATGAGACAAATTCCAGCTGAAAGGCCCAGAAAATAGCTTCAACAAAATCATAAAAGAAAATATTCCTACCCAAGAGAACTCACAAGAAGCATACAGAACACCACTTATACATGCAGAACATACAGAACATCACACAGATTGGACAGAAAATAAAGTCCCTTACACCATAATAATCAAAACTCTAAGCACACAAAACAAAGAAAGATTTAAAAAATTAAAAGCTGTAAGGCAAAAAGACCAAATAACATATAAAGGCAGACCTATTAGAATTACACTCAACTTCTCAATGGAGACTCTAAAAGCCAGAAGGGCCTGGAGAGATGTGCTGAAGACTCTAAGAGACCACAGATGCCAGCCCAGACTACTATACCCAGAAAAACTTTCAACCACCATAGATGAAAAAACAAGATATTTCATGATAAAGTCAAATCCAACCCTATAGAAGGTGCTAAAAGGAAAATTCCAGCTGAAGGAGGTTATGTACACCCATGAAAACACAGGCAATAATCTCATCTCACACCAGCAACACCAAAGGAAGGGAAGCACGCACACGCATGTGCGCACACACACACACACACACACACACACACACACACCACCACCACCAACAACAACAACAACAACAACAACAACTACTACTACTACAAACAACAACAAATAACACAGGAATTAACAATCAATGATCATTGATATCTCTCAATATCAATGGTTTCAATTCCCTAATAAAAAGACAAAGACTGATAGAAGGGACAAGAAATGGGATTCATTCTTCTGCTGCATCATACAAGAAACACACCTCAAACACATCAAAGATTATTATTACCTTAGAGAAAAGGATTGAAAAGGTTTTTCCAAGCAAATGGACCTAAGAAGCAAGCTGGTGTAGCATTCTAATATCATAATAGACCAAACCAAAACTAATCAAAAGAGATGGGGAAGGACACTTCATACTCATCAAAGGAAAAATCCACCAACATGATCTCTCAGTTCTTAACATCTAGGCCCCAAACACAATGAATGATATCCATATTTTTTTTAAAGAAATTACTATTTAAATCACATGTTGACCCTCACACAATGATAGAGTGATTCAATATCACACTCTCACCACAGAAGGACAGATGGTCACCCAGACAAAAACTAAACAGAGAAATACTAGCACTAACAGGAATTATGAACCAAATGGAACAAACAGATATCTACAGAACATTTGACCCAAACAGAAAGGAATATTTTTTTCTTCTTCTCAGCACCTCATGGAAGAATCTCCAAAACTGACCACATACGCACGGTCACAAAACAAGTCTCAACAAATACAAGAAAATTGAAATAATCCCCTGCATTCTATCAGACTACCCGAGATTAAAGATGGATTTTTTCCTGTGGAATTGCATAACCTTTTTTTTAAAAAAAAATTATTCATTTTACATACCAACCACAGTTTCCCCTTCTCCCCTTCTCCCACTCAGCCCTCCACTTTCCCCCAACCCACACCTCATCCACTCCTCAGAAAGAGTAAGGCCTCCCATGGGGAATCCACAAAGCCTGACAGTCAAGTTGAGACAGGACCAAGCCCTTCCCCACTGCACCAAGGCTGAACAAGCCATCCCACTATAGGGAATGGGCTCCAAGAAGCCAGCTCATGAACCAGGGATAGATCCCTGTTCCCACAAACAGACCAGGATACACAGTTGTTACCCACATGTAGAGGACCCCTGCAGACTCCCCAGCTGTTGGTCTAGATTCTGTGAGCTCCCATGATCTCAGGTCAGCTGTGTCTGTGACTTTCCCTGTCATGATCTTAACCCCCCCCACACACACACACACACTGCCTTGCTCATATAATCCCTCCTACCCCTCTTCAACTGTAGTTTCGGAGCTCGACCTGGTGTTTGACTAGGGATCTCGCGTTTGTTTCCATCAGTTACTGTATGAAGGTTCTGTGATTACAGCAGAAGGCCGGTTCAGGCACCCTCTCCACTATCGCTAGGAGTCTCTCAGTATGTACTCACTCAGAAGTGGATACTGGATTTAAAGCAAAGGATTACCAGGCTATAGTCCACAGCCCCAGAGAAGCTAGCTAGGTAGTAAGGAGGAGCCTAAGAGGGAAGCATAGATTGCCCTGGGAAGGGGAAACAGAAGAAATCTGTTGGGTAAACTGGGGGCGGGGAGCAGTCCAGGAGAGGGGATGGAGGATGAGTTCATGAGGGAACAGGGTGGTTGAGTTGGGGGAGGTGCACTGCGGAAGCAATGAAGAGGTAGCTTGATATAGGAAACAATTACAGGGTTAGGGAGAAGCCTAGTGCTAGGGAAATTCCCAGGACCCCACAAGGATGACCCCAGCTGAAGCTGGATTTTAATAACAGAAACAACAGAAAGCTTACAGACTCGTGGAAACTGAACTCTTCTCCGCTGAATGAAAAATGGGTGAAGACAGAAACAAAGACTTCCTAGATGAAAATGAATACGCAGCACATCCACATTGATGGGACTTAATGAAAGTGGTGCTAAGGGCAAAGTTCATAGGTTACGTGCTTACATTTAAAAAATGTATGAGAAATTTCATACTAGCAACTTAAGAGCATCCCTGAAAGCTCTACAACAAAAAGAAGCAAGCTCAAGAAAGAAAAGGAGATATCAGGAAATAATAAAACGGAGGGCTGAAATCACCAAAATAGAAACAAGGAGAACAATACAAAGATCAATGAGACAGAGGGTTGGTTCTTTGAGAAAAGCAACAAGATAGGCAAACCCTTATCCAAACTAACTAAAAGATGGAGAGAGAATATTCAAATTAACAAAATCAGAAACACAAAGGAGACATAATAACAGACAGACACAGAGGAAACCCAAGAATAAGAACATTTGTAAAGACCTGTACTCCACAAAAATTGAAATTTTTCTCAATAGATACTACCTACCAAATTTAAATCAAGATTAGATAAACAATTTAAATACACATATAACCCCTAAGGAAAAAGAAGCAGTCATTAAAAGTCTCTCAACCAAAAAAAAAAAAAAAAAAAAAAAAAACCCAGAGCCAGATGATTTCAGCACAGAATTCTACCAGACTTTCAATAGTCAACACCAATACTCCTCAAATTACTCCACAAAAGAGGAACAGAAGGAACATTGCCAAATCCATGTTTAATGAGGCCACATCACTCTGACACCTAACCCACACAGAGATCCACGAAGAGAATCACAGGGCGCATATAGATAGGACTGCCATCCAGGTCAAGGGCATCATGTAATCCTGAGTTGCAGCAGAGACTATTTCT
This sequence comes from Microtus ochrogaster, assembly GCF_000317375.1. Lineage (NCBI taxonomy): Eukaryota > Metazoa > Chordata > Mammalia > Rodentia > Cricetidae > Microtus > Microtus ochrogaster. The sequence goes on along the minus strand of NW_004949096.1, from coordinate 1,395 downwards.
GCATCTGTGGCCCTGCCACAGACAGGACTTGAATTGATGTCCCAGACTTCTATCACCACCGAAGGCAGTGCAGAATGCCCAGGATCTGGGTCCACATCTGGGGTCACGTGGGGGCTCAAGGGCTGCTGTTGGATCTTTGCCAATCCAAGTGACCCCCACTGCCACCGGGGGCCATGGTGCCATCCGCGACTGGGCTGCTTTTTATCCCCTTATATGGTGAATCTATAGAGATGAGAACTAGTGAGATAGAAGGCAGAAGAGGAGAGGGAAAGTTTGTAGAGGCACAAAATAAATAATATGTATGTATGTATTAGTAAATCCATTTTTATATGCCAACTAAAAGGGCAGAAATAAAATTTTTAAATTGGAATGGCCTAGATTATATTATAATCTATGAGCTAACAAAGTTCATGTGACCCAAAAATAAATAACATTTCAAGTCAAATCTTGAAGAAATGAGAATCTGCTTCTCAGTTTGACTGTACTGTGCTGAGGTGAGAAAACTATAATTCTCCCCACTTTAACCAAGGGCAAGACATCAATTTACCATCCCTTCATAGGAACTGAGTCCCAGGGCACAGTTAGGGTCACGCCTCAATATGTGCTTTCCCTAGTCCTCTTGATATTTAGACGGGGAAGGTGTTACCCAGTAGGTTTTCAGATTGCGTTGACAGGAAGGACAGAGATACATGTGTATATATGTGTATCTGTATAAATGTGTATCCCGAAAGCTATGCAGTAATGAGTCTGCAGCACCATGCTAAGAGAGCCTGGAGAGCAGCCAGAGTGACCAGCTGAGCCGCACTGTGATGGAGACTCAGTTTTGAGATTGCATTGTTTCCTTTACTGATAACTGGAGACATAAATAATCCCAGTCACGATATATTTGTGGAAGAGCTGTCCACTTTGACTTTAAGTGCTCTCTTTCTTGGAAAATAGTATGGTACTTGTAAATCGTGTATTTCAATACTGTATTAACAATCTGAGACGTGGCAGCATTTTCTTCTGGTCATCTTCCACCTTCTTTAGGGTCTTCTCATCCTGGATGAGAATCTGGTGAACTATCTACATGTCTGTTTATCTAAATTGATCTACTGTGCTTTTTCGTATACAAAATTTTTAATATGTTTTCACACACCTCTTATACCACAAAATTCCTAGAGCTGTGGTCAGGCACACAGGTATAAAACCATGTATCCAGCATTCTTCGATCTACTGTTTACAAGTTGTGGCAAAATAGTGAGATGAGGGTAACCTTAACAGAATTCCAGAAACAAGGGGTGTGTTAGGAGGCTGCTGGATTGTTCCCAGCTGCCCAGACTTGAAATAACTACACAGAAACTGTATTAATTAAATTACGACTTGGCCAATTAGCTATAGCTTCTTATTGGTTAG
>NC_022016.1:85993225-86001432 GCF_000317375.1 Microtus ochrogaster | reverse complement strand
TCGATGTACTTTTTAGTTCTGTTTTCCTACTATTCAAGGCAGTGTCTCTAGGGTTCTATAAAACTGTGTCCCTGATCTGTGCTCACCCACTGAACAGTGGTAAAAGTGGTCCCTGCTTCTCATCGTTTTCTTCCCCTAAAGGGGCCAATTCTGGTGCAGGAGTCCTTCTGACAATAAAGCTGAAAGAGCCTCTTGTCAGGGTCTCCATTGCAGAGACCATTTTCCAGGTGCAGTGAGTTAGGCTCACCAGGCTCCTAAAGTGGCTAATGAGAAGTTTCTCTATTATTGGTTTTCTTAGTGCTGGGGATTGAACCTATCAGTATAGACTATCACCTTAAAACGTGACTGCCTCTCTTGTGTGTTTATTTTTACGATTATTTTTGTTTTAAATTGATTTTCACAGGGACTCGCTATGTAGCCCTGGTTAACCTTGAACTCAAAGAGATTGACCTGCCTCTCACACACAAGTGTTAGACTTAAAGGTATGTACCACTATTCCTTGCTTCTAGCCTTTCTATTTTTTCTTTTGCTGTTGTTTTGGTTTGGGGGGATTTTGTGGGGGAAGGGTGAGACAGAGTTTCTCTGTGTAACAGCCCTAGCTGTCCTGAAACTAACTCTGTAGACCAGACTGGCCTCAAACTCACAGATATCCGCCTCCCTCTGCCTCCTGTTTGCTGGGATTAAAGTCGTGTGCCACTACTGCCCTGTCCATGTTTATGTTGAAATAAACATTGAGATCTGAGGAAAACACTAGTTCTGTTTGCCTCATCTCAAATATGAAGTTAGTCATGTCATCACCCACAGCAAAACACCATAGGTTTGTCTTACTTTGTCTGTAGTCCATTTCCTCTAAAAGATGCTTTCCAGCATGCACTCAGTAGAGCACTCCCACACTGACGACAGTACAGGTTTCAAGTGGAAACTAAATAGAATACTAGGAAAATGGTAAAAGAATTTACACATAAACACAGCATCACTTCCCAGTTTCTCTTTGCTTCAAAGATAATAAACAAGACTTCTTTACAGGCTCTACGGGATTATAAAACAAGTAAAATAATGTAGGAAATCAGAGATAAACCAGAAGAAATGGGTCGAAACACAGTACTGATCTGCTTGAACGAGGGCGAGAGAGTGAGATCATGTTTAGAAATCTAATACTCGGCTTCTCATTAATAATGATTGGCAGGGAGGAGGAGTGATAAGTCTTGTGTAGTTAGTAATGAGCACAAAGGTCTGGTTTTCTCTCTGAGTCTTTTGAATACTTAAAATCAGCGTTCAACATGGAATTGAACTGTGGTTCTATGATGAGCTGGGTGGTGTTGAAGCAGTAGGATTCAGAAAACTTCTGGGTTAGGCCTGAATAATGGATTTCAAGACAATGGAAGCATAGTCTTTGGTTAGATATTTTGAACCTGTCTCTTGAGTAGAATAGGCCCCACTGTATGTGCTGTGTGGTGCTCAATTGCTCTAAACACGAAGCTGCTTTTCCCTGACATGGACTCGGTGAAACAATTCCCAGTGCAGATCATGAATTCTGACTTTGTGAGTCCTACTGAACCAACAATGCATGTCTCACTGTGGATCATCCAACGAAATACACTGACATCATTTCTAAAGGTGTTAACATAAACAAGTTGATATTGTAGCCACGGGAACAAATTTTCTCAAACTAGCATCTTCCCATGGGCATAATTTCAACAAAAATGAGTGAGTGATGTCATGAAACTAGCATAACTGTCATTGTATCTATTTATAAACCAAATTTCATCACATGTTTTCTGGAAATCAGATGCAGAGCCTCAGGGAAGAGAGTGCCAAAGTTTTCTCAATGGATAAGAAAACAACTGCACTCACACAAACAGAAAGGATTCGTGAATGCATAAGTAGCTTCTCATATGGCCACAGAAATAAAAGCAGGTGATGATATCCAGGTGCCGACTGGATGTGCTGATCTGCATGGAAGTTCACAATTCAACTGCCCAGGTTTAGAGCAGAAAAACATGCTTACTTTGGTTTTGTTCTTCTTGCTCCAGAACATTTTACCTCAGGAGCCCAGTTTCATTCATCCCAGGTGCTTCTGGAGAATGAAGCAGAATGAAGAGTATGATGGCGACTTATTGACATATTATACCTTCATTATTGACCCAATAAATAGAACAGATGCTGTGGAGAATTTGGAAGGCCATTTGCATGAAAAGTAAGTGCCCTTGTATTTTCTATGTAAATGTCATCATGGAAATTCCAAGGGGCAAAAAAGGATGAACATCTAAACAATGCCTTGAATCTGCTGCCTTCTTCTCCCAACCTGCACCCAAATGAAAAAACACCACATTCTTTTTGAGACTACATGTTATTTTTCTACGTTTAAATTTCCAGAGAATGTTCTATTTTTTAATCCCAGACACTCTCTAAATTACCAGACTGGGTGCTGTGTGAAGAAGGACTCTGTACCTTTTCCATCACATATAGCCTGACTCTTTGCAGGTTCCACAGTACAGTAGCAGGTGATGCCTCATCAAAAGAAAGCCCATTCTGTTTCAATGAATGTCATCCTAACTGGGTACAAGTCACCTGATGAACATTCATCAATGTGTAAGTCCTATTTCCAATGCTAGGACAACTAACATTTGTGGTCCTGCTAGCTTTGGAGAGCTTTCACATAGATTTTCAGTTACTCTCTCAGATATTCTGCATGTGGTCAAACTAAAACTTTTAAAATGCGTCAAGACAAGAAGTAGGAAACCAGTCCACTCTGAACTTCCTATGAGTTCCTGTTCTCAACAGTTCACATATACACATGCACAACCACTGGCCTTTAATTTCAAAGTCCATTTCTTCACTCAAACATTAGCGTAAAGAAGGAATGTATAGAATGTAAATGATAGGTTTGTATTCTTTGAAAAGTGAAGCTGACACTAATAGTGGTGACTGCTCACTTCTGCTGTCACTTGCTTTAGTGACAGTTGTGCCATTTGATAGTTGTTACTACCTGATAACAGAGATAGAGGAGATACCTACAAGGTTCACCTCTGTCCTTATATAAGAGGCATGTTTCTTTTCTTTCCATGTCTAAGTTGTTTCTTCTCTAACCCTCATATCGCATTGACCTCTCTTGTTTTTCTGCAAGTCACTTTATTAATTATTTCTGCCCATTTTAACAAATTTTGAAATATACGTATTTCAATTTTATCAATTGTTCAGACCTGGTTTCAAACACAGAACTTTAATCCACTAGGTCACTTTATTATCTCAAATCATAGATGTTTCTTAATACTTATTTTACAGGACTTACTGTTTGAGTTTCACAAGTTCTAATCTCAGATTCCTGTTGAAATTATCGAAATTTTCAATGTTATATTTTCTGTGTGGTAATAAAGAATATTCTAAATTTATTATTTTATAAAAATATAGATAAATACCTATTTTCATACATATAATCACTACAATGGTACAATTTCTAAGTGGTAAAGTGATTGTATTTAACTTGAATGAATTATTCAAAATGATAATGCATGTTTGATATTTAATGGTTATATTATATACAATGAGTTAGGAAGAAACAACAACTATTCTTCCCATATACAGAAATACAAATTGGTATCAATCTCTTCCAACTGACTACTTACCCATTGTTATTACATGAAACTCCATAAATAATTTCCATACACTTTACAATTAAGGTCTTCTATTTTGGAAACATGTAATGCTGACATATATAAATCCCAGTAGGATGCTATTGTTATTGTAATTGGATGGTGTATAAGGGTCTTCTGTCTATGTGTTACTTTCATTGGTTGAATAAAAAGACTGCCTTGGCCTTTTGATAGGGCAGAAAATTAGGTGGGTAGAGTAGGCAGAACAGAATGTTGGGAAGAAGGCAGTGTGGAAGACGCCATGCGTTTTCTCTCCGAGAAGAACGCTGGCTATACTCATACTGGTAAGCCATAGTCAAGTGGCGATACAGATTATTAGAAATGGGTTGAATCAACATGTAAGAGCTAGCCAATAAGAGGTTAAATTAATGGGCCAGGCAATTTTTAAATGAATACAGTTTCCCTGTAATTATTACTGGTAAAGCTAGTGGGGAGCTGAGTGGTTGGAAGCGACCTACTGCTCCTTTTATAACAATTGGAAAGATATCTGGAAAGATATTTTCTAGAAGAACATTTATGTTGGTCAGATACACCCAGACTGAGTATACGGCATAGTGGTGTAAACATAAAATAGGTGAACAATATTGGGAAAGAAGTACATGCCCTTAATTTCTTCACTCAGTATCTGGAGCAGGTATAGCCCAATGCCTTTGAGGCGAGTCTAGTCTACAACAAAAAAATCATTCAAAACCATGGAATTCATTCATTATTTATGGCCTAAATGTGCATTAATACTGTCCATATACACAGATGCATACAGACATACATCTTTGCAAAATACATCTCTGGTATTTGAATACATTTAAAAATATATCTTAAAAAGATTTTATCCCTGAAAAAAGATAAACAAGAAACAAAAAGAAAAAGATGAAGATGGGTAGGATGGAATATGTTAAGTATATCGCCCACTGATTATAACTAATTGTAAGCAGAAGAGCCAAATATTGCTCATACTACTTTACACTCATCAGACATTTTGACTGCCTTAGCCAATTCAGTTAATTTCACAGAAAATACAGTAAATTCAATGGTTCACACATCATGTGCATCTTTATTGTTAAATAATTTAAAAATTAAATCATGACCAGGTTTACTCTTTGGTCAAAGTCTGTGGCCTTATCTTTACCTTTTGAGCACGCACTCAAAAAATAGAGATGAACAAGGTTTTCTGTGAAAGATGACGATGGCACATTTTCTTTACTCGAGATGCACTCTCATGAAATTTTAAAGTTTTTCAAGCTTCCAGTTTCTTATGTCATCTGAACATCACAATACAGAAGATTCATTTCAAACATTGGGGGTGGTTGGGAATATCGTTCAGTACAGATAGTCCTTGTATTCATTGCACATGATTTTCTGTAGGTCTTTGTCCCACTAAACACTGTATCGTTTTACAGAACACCAAAAGAAAACTATCGGTTTGTATTGGCTTTAATTTTTTCCGTGGATGAAGTCAACAGGGACCCTGATCTTTTACCAAATATGTCTTTACTATTTGAAATTTTGTCAAGGGGGTGTAAGACTATACAACAATATCGCAGTTGCCTTCAATATTATCATACTCACCATATTCAAGATACTGATTATATGTATCCTAATTATCACTGTAAGAAATTGAAGACCTGTATAGTTATGATTACAGGACCAAACTCGGTAGTATCTTCTATGGATGGGAAAATCATGGACAGCTTCCTTCCTCAGCAGGTAAGCTTTTGTGTGGTGTGAGTTTGCAAGAAATCCTGTCTCCCTTGTTGCCATTCTCAGGTGCTAAGAAAAATGTGAGAAGGAGAGGCCTACACTTATTTCAAACTGATTAGTCCTTGGGTACTATTCAGAGACTTTAGGGGACTTCTGTATTTACAGTTTATAATTTACATGAGGGAAGATGTAACAGAAAGAGGGTGTTTTAGAACTCTTTGCAGAAAAGTGTGTTTAACAAGTCCTTAGCAGTGCATGCTACCTCATGCTGCTCTGTTTCCTAGTTCCTTCAGCTTACCTATGGACCCTTCCATCCTACCCTGAGCGATCATGAACAATTTCCTTTTCTGTATCAAATGGCCCCTGAGGACACATCTCTACCTCTGGCCATGGTCTCCCTCATACTTCACTTCAGCTGGAACTGGATTGGGCTGACCATCTCAGACAATGATCAGGGTATCCAATTTTTCTCATATTTGAGAAAAGAGATGGAAAAAAATATACTCTGCTTTGCCTTTGTGAACATGATTCCTCTCAACATTCATTTGTACATGTCAAGAGCTGACGTGTATTATAACCAAATCTTGACGTCTTCATCAAATGTTGTTATCATTTATGGTGAAACAGATAGTACTCTATCTGTCAGCTTTAGAATATGGACATCTCTAGGTTTACAGAGAATCTGGGTCACCACCTCACAGTTCGATGTCACTACAAGTAAGAGTGACTTCTTGCCTGAATTGTTCCATGGGACTCTGGCATTTGCACACCACCATGCTGAGATTTCTGGTTTTAAAAATTTTATCCAGACAAAGAACCCTCTCAAATACTCAGATGAATACCTGGCAGGGCTGGAGTGGATGAAATTTAACTGTGGGATCTCAGCTTCTATGTGTAAGACACTGAGGAACTGCTCATCCAACAGCTCATTGGAATGACAGACAGCCGACATGGCTTTTAGTGATGACAGCTATGACATATACAATGCTGTGTATACTATGGCCCATGTCTACCATAAGATGCTACTTCAGCCAATGGGCAATCAGGAAGTACACTTGCCTAACTGCCTAAAGGTGATATTTCTGTTTGATGGTATTCATTGTTTTCTATATCAGTCTTTATTAGAGTCTCAGCTATCCCATTCTAGTGGGTTAGGATATATTTCCCCATTTGGAAAGATTTTTGAACATTTTTTCCTCTTGAGGAAGTAAATTTAGAGTTTTGGAAAATCTCAAATGCAAACGTTGTGGGGTGGGAGACACAATTTCTCAATGAAAATCAAGGATTCTGTTATAGAGCACCTGACTATCTTCACCCTTGTTGTAGTACTGGAAACATAGAAGTCTTCTTCATTAATCCTCTCCATGATAAAAAGATGAGCTTTTGTTCCTTAATTGTCAGATATGTGGTAATTAGTGTAGTGCATCATTTACACAGGTGTTCTAAACTGATTCTGCCCCAACTCAGGGCTCTGGAAAACTCAAGTGTATGTGAATGGATGGTTCTTATAGTGGATGGGTGGATGATTGTAGGTTTCTTTGTTCTTTCTGGGTATGTTGATTGGATGTTAAATATGTATTTATATCTATCTGCATATTAGCCTGTCTTTATAAGTGAGAATAAATTGTTTTTTGCCAATGTGTTTCTCTATGGGTGGGTTTCTGTGTGTCTCTCTCTGTTGCGGGAGGTCCTTCCACTCCTCCAGCCAATAGCCGCTGAGATACCAGCCCATTGGGGCATGGTCTCTCTCTTTAAAAAAGTGGCCACTTCCCTCCTTTCTCTTACTTCCTGCTCTGCTTCTGGTGACTAGACTCCCTTCCTGATTGTGCAGCGGGCTGTTGTCTGGGATGGTGTTCTGTAAGTTTTTTCCTCTTTAAATAAATAACCATTCTATTAATCATAATTCCAAACTAGTGTGGGATTGTTTGTGACTTACGTCTTCACCTTCATCTGGCACCCAACATTTGGTTTTAGGACCCCTCCTTCCCCTTCTCTGCTGCCTGCCGCCAGCTCGCTTGGTGCAAGCCCTCCCTCCCTCAGCTGCAGCCTGTGCCTTGTGGCCTGTGCCTTGTGCATGGAGCTAACAGTTTAACATAAATTGTCAAGCAGTAGCTTTTCTTTCTGCAGTTCTTTATAGTTTCCCTTTAGACACCTCAGATTGACTTCAAGTCCCCACGCACCCTATCGTTTGCCTCCCCACATGGATTTAAACTCCACAGGCCAGGGTAGTTTGCTCTTTTCTGAGTCATTTTTAAATCTCCCTTGCAAGCGCAGCACTTGAGTGGTGCGGACCAGAGCACAAGCAGTTGCCAAAAGCTGCAACCCCTTGGGGCGACTCTGTCATGTGAAGGCATAAGCGGCTTCCAGGTTGCTCTTCTCTACCCCTGGATTCTGGGTTTTTGGTTCCGACTATGTAATTGATTTAATTACATTTACTTTGTTGAGAAACTCGCATTTTCCAATTTTTAACATCTACTAAGGTGGACCCTGAAACAGGACCCTGTTTTTGTCGTGACTCGGCAACAGCACCACCTGCTGGATAATAGGTAATATGGCAGTTTTCGTTTCTAACACAAATTTTACTGCTTTGTTTACTAATACAATGGATTAGATCATACAAGGTATATATGATTATGGGGATACCTTAATTTGCTTGTTATTAGGTTTCAGTTTTCTTTTCCATATATATATAGCTTTTATTATATTTAGGTATGACCCTTGTATCCCTAATCTCTCCAATACCTTTATCATAAAGGGGTGTTGAATTTGGTCAAATGCTTTTTTCCGCATCTAATGAAATGATCATATGTTTTTTTTTTTTAGTTTATTTATATGATGAATTACATTGATAGATTT
>NC_022016.1:85945366-85959146 GCF_000317375.1 Microtus ochrogaster | reverse complement strand
CCAGACTCGCTTTATTTTTAGCAGACAATGAGGACTACTGAGAACTCAAGAACAATGCCAATGGGTTTTTGATCCTACTGCATGTACTGGCTTTGGGGGAGCCTAGGCAGTTTGGATGCTCACCTTACTAGACCTGGATGGAGGTGGGTGGATCTTCAACTTCCCACAGGGCAGGGAACCCTGATTGCTCTTTGGGTTGACAAGGGAGGGAGACTTGATCGGGGGAGGGGGAGGGAAATGGGAAGCGGTGGTGGGAGGAGGCAGAAATCTTTAATAAATAAAAAAACACTTATGAGTGAGTACATGTGATAACTGTCTTTCTGGGTCTGGGTTACCTCACTCAATATGATGTTTTCTAACTCCATCCATTTGAGTGCAAATTTCAAGATATAATTATTTTTTTCTGCTCTGTAGTACTCCATTGTGTAAATATAGCATATTTTCCTTATGCATTTTTTAGTCGAGGGATATTTAGGTTATTTCCACATTCTGGCTATGACAAACAATGCTACTATGAACATAGCTGAGCACATTTCCTTGTGGCACGATTGAGTATCCTTTGGATATATACTCAAAATGTTAGAAAGATTCTGCACTGTGATTCTGAGTTTCATTGTGATCTTAAGGTATGGGAATTTCCACAGTCTACAGGGGGACATGAGGTGTGAGAAGAGATGACTGGGGCTCTGTTCATGCATATGACATAAGACCCTACAACACTAAGTGACACAGTTGATATAGACACAGTTGAGGAATTGGTATGGGAAGAACAGCTAATTAACTTGCTCTCTTGCAGTATTATGAATTTTAGGTGATGCTGTCCATGGAAATTCTGCATTTGTGAGATCTCCATTGATGGAAAACATAGGTCTTAATACAACCGCTGAATAGTAGAAACTACCACAGACCTTTATTTTTGCAATATAAATATCTCTGACCCCACATTGTAAGTGTTAGATTTCTTCTCTAAAAATATTTTATTTCCATTTCTTCCATAAGGGTGTCCTCTAATATGCATGCAGTAACTACAGAGACCAGAATAGAGCTTAGAAAAATTGGCTTTATAATTTTTGTTGGCTGCCATTTGGGTGCTGGGAAATGAGCACTGATCCTCTGGGAGAACAGGCTGCCCTCTTAAATGCTGCAGGAGTGTTGTCCCTTATGGCTGAGGTTTTATCTGAAGTTAGGCTAATTAAGGTTAGTTGTAGTAAAAGATGTGACCCTGACCTCTAGTTAGGCTGACACCTTACCATTAATATTCTCTTCCTACATGTTCCCACAGTGTTAGGAAGCCATATATCATGTCGTGTAGCATCAAAGTTTTCTAATTTCTATTTGGTTTCCCAGTTTTTTAAACTGTGAACTTGAAGACAGAGAGAGATAGCTTAGTATTAAGAAGAGGGACTGGTCTCATAGAAGACCTAGGTATGATTTCAAGAACTTATATCATGGCTCACAACTTAGCAAAACTCAAGTTTTAGGAGATTACAACTGTATAGGCACAAAGATTGCATATGGTGCACACATGTATATGCTAGCAACGCTGTCATATAAGTATAAATAAATATAGTGTAAGGCATGTCTGGGCATTTCAATAGTTATTTGAAAGGATTAATAACTATCAACAAAACTCCAGAGTGTGCAGTCTCAAGAAACCTAGATGTGTTTTTATTCTGTCAGTTGACAATTTTATTCAACTTTTTTTCAGACAATGTATGAGGTGAAAATACAAATATAAAACAGTTGATGATTGTGAGAAAGACATCAATACACAGTCCCAGGCACAGCCTAGAATATTGGAAATATTTAAGGTAACATCTAAACATAAGTTTTAAATATGCTCCCATAAAAAGCATGTCCTGTCATGTCCCTACCTATATATCCAAAACTCATCCCAACAACGTCAGTTCATCACAGAGTCAATGATTATGGACATGATACATGTTGATTGCTAGTTTTCAACAGGATCTAGAGAAGAGCAACAAAACTGAATTCCTCATTTCAGTTACTAAAGAATATCTATTACCCTCCACACAGAAGAATTTTCCTGTATTTGTCTCAAACTCTATGTAGTCCATATCATCTAAGGAGAATCCAATGCCCACATTCATCAGTACAATTTCCCACTGAAAATACATGTTGTCAAAAGAAGCTAAAAGGCGAAACCACAGGCCATTCCAACTAGGAACCCAGGTAGGTGAGCGAAGATCTTCACCTTCCCCTTTTCCTACAGACACATAACCTTAGGCTCACATTGAGCTTCTCTCAGGAACTGTAAAGGGTCTCTTTTGAACTGCATAAAAACTGTGCAAGGGAGACTTGAGGTAGCATTTTTGCTGATAGGCTTGGCAAACCAAGTTGGGAGGAGGCAAACATCTCCCATCAGTAGAGTGCCTTGCCAATGGTCAGTCCTTGAGAACACAGATATGCACTGTAGTTCAAAGGCTCTGATTAGGTTGTGGTTTGTCTCCCGATGAGGTATTTTTACATAGTATATTATAACAAGAGTTTTTCCCATAACACCGAGCTTTTCATTTAGATTAGCTAGGGCATGGAGCTCTTGAAATTATTTGCAACCAAGATTCTAGTCTATGAAACTATTTTCATGTATTATGGAAACCTAGTTTGAATCGTGATTTGAGTATTATAAAAAGAGCACTGGCTTTGCAATAAAGTATGCAGTTGTATCTCCTACTCTGCATCCCCTGTGTCCTGATTTCTGCGGCACTACCCAGGGTCATCCATAACTGATGAAGCTGGGGAAGGATCTCCAAAAGGGAACATCTTCTTCAGCCTTCTCTAGCCCTTGAGCCACCTCCCAAGGGTCCCCAGGAATCTTCCCCTCCTAGCCACTCTACTTAGCTTTATCACAGTCCCAAAAGCCCAGAAGACATGCCTTGCTACGGAAAATGCTACTGCTGCCAGGAAAGAAGGTAGAATATGTGTAGATCATTAACGCAGCACTATACCTCCTTATGAAAATACTCGGTTTTATCCGCTGTCTTATACCAGACCTCCTCTAGTTTCTTCTCTTTACCTTGTATCCTCATTTCAAGAAGACTAAATGAACATATCCTGTTTGAACACTCTTCTTCCTTTCCTTGGAAACACTTCAGACTCCTAGCCTATCCATCCCCATTCCTACGTGCCATGTCTAATGCCCAGAAACAAAATTTAACTGGAACCCTCACTATTCACACCAATCAGGTCAACAGAAAATTTCCTACCAGGTACCACACACCCATCACACTCTCCTAAAAGTCAGAGAAGAAACAGAAAGCAAGAAACAAAACAGCCACTAATCAAAGAAAAAAAAAACAGATATCAGAACCTAAAAGTGCAATCTTCCTAATCCTAGATATCTAGACGTCACCATAGAACACAGTGACAACCAGCCAGGGCCATATGTCTCCACTAGTGCCTTGTAACACTACCACTGCAGCCTTTAAATATTCCAACATAGCAGAAGCCCAATAACAAGACCTTAATATAGCCTGTATGAATATGATGGGGTTTATTTTAGCTTATGTCAGAAATTGATTTTTTTCAATTTTATTTAGATAATATTCTTTCATTTATTTTACCCCTCCTCTCTTCTGGTCTCCTACTTCTGCCTATCTACCCCACTCCCCACCTGTTTCTCCTCCATCTCCATTCAGAAGGAGGCAGGCCTCTCATGGACTTGCACTAAACAAGGCATATCAAGTTTAGGCATGACTGACCACTTCTCCATAAGTTCAGGCAGGACAAGGTAATTCAGTATGTAGAACATATTATCAAAAGTCAGCTAAGAATGAGGAATAGGTCCTGCTCTCACTTTTAGAAATTTAATAACAGACCAAGCTACACAACTGCCACACACATGCATGCACAGGCCAAGTTCAGAACATGCAAGCTCTGTAACTCTTAGTATAGCATCCATTAGGCTCAGTGAACTCAGGTTGGCTATCTCTGTGGGTTCCCCCATCATGACTAACCTGGTTCAGCTAATCCATCCCTTCTCCCTTTCTTCTGTAGGACTCTCAAGATCAATGCAGTGCTTGTCTGTGGACCTCTGCATCTGCTTCCATCAGTTACTGGATAGAGTGTCTCTGAGAGCAATTAGGGTAGTCTCCAATATAATTACAGTAGATAGCCAGTTCATGCACACTCTCTAGTATTGCTAGGAGTCTTATTTGGGGTCATTTTGTGGATTCTTGAAGATCATACTGGCACCAGGGTTCTCCCAAACTCCATAATGGTTCCTTCTATGAAGACATCTCTTTTCTTACTTTCATCCTCCAGGCTTACCTCTAACTTACCTCATACACTCAGTCCAATCAAACAACTTCCTCCACTTCCCATCCTTCCATCCGATAATTCCCAGCCCACGAGTTACCCAGGAGAATATTTCTATCTTCCATTCCCAGTGAAATTAATGCAATCCTCTTGGGTCTACCTTGTTACCTAGACTCTTTGGCACTGTGGATTGTAGGTTAGTTATCCTATACCTTACTCCTAATAACCACCTATGAGTGAGCACATACCATGTTTGTCTTTCTGTGTCTGGGTTACCTCACTCAGAATGATTTTTTTTTCTAGTTCCATCCATTTGTCTACAAATCTAATTCAGTAAAACACAAACAAGTTGGAAGGAAATTAAAGAAACATTCCAAGACCAATAAATGTAAATGAAGTCAATAATTAGTGAAAGGACCCAAAGTGAAAAATATCAGTAAGTTAAAACTTTAGGAACTCAAACAGGAAAAACAGAGATAAGATTACCATCAGAATGCATAATTCTACCTCAGTTTTCACAGGTATCCAAAGAAAATTATTCAGCTTCATATTGATAAACAACAAATAACAGAATAGCTGAAATAATAATGAATGATAAAAGAACTTCTGGAAGTATTAGCATTCCTGATTTCAAGTTGTACTAAAATCCTTCACTATTAAAAAATGTTATTGTTATAAACAGCGACAAATCAATCAAATGGATTTCAATTGAAATCCTAGATATAAATTTATACAGCTATGGGCACCTTGTTTTGACAAGTCAGAAAAGCATACTTGAAAAAAAATATGGAATCTTCAACAAAAAGTGATGGTTCAACTGGATGTCTGCATATAGAAGAAAATAAACATATCCATACTGATCATCCTGTACAAAACTCAAGTCCAAATTTATCAAACTTTTCAATATAAAAAGAGAAACACTGAGCATGGTAGAAGAGAAAGTGGGAAAGAGCCTCAAAATCATTGGACTGGTAGAAGGATTTCTGGAAAGAAAACAGCAATAGCATACATAATAGGTCCAGCAATTCATAAATAGGCCTTCATCAAACTGAAAAGCTCCTCTAAGGCAACCTAAATAACGGGAAAATATTTTTAGCAACTCAACATCTGACAGAGGGACTAATATCCAAAATATATTGAATACTCAAGAGAATATATATATCAAAAACCAAAGATTGTAATTTTAAATGGATCCCGAACTAACTGAATATTCTCAAAAGAAAAACTCAAATTTCTCAAAAACACTTAACAAAATGGATTTTTTTCCTTGTCTCACTGTACATTTTATCCCTGTAGAGTGGTTGTTTCTTGGAGTCCTGTACTTTTTTGAAGTGTAATAGAGATATAGTGAATTTGGGGAAAAGTATAGGGATGGAGGATGTGAGTCTTTAGTCTCAATACTCACTGGCTGTAAAATACACACATTCACTCAGACATCAATAGAAGGACTTGTAGTTTATTTTAAATCTGAATGTATATTAGAGCAAAAAAAGTCTTCCATGACGCAGTAATATTCAATAGCTAGGTCTTATTAATTAAGTGGTTTAATGGAAAATTCCAAGAGATTATGTTCAGATAAGTAGTATGTATGTCAATTCTAAGCATCTTCATTAGAAGAAACAGTTCGAGTCACTAGCTAATGCATACATCTTCCATTTTATCATAATAGTTTTTTTTCCCCCAAACTACAGCTTTCACTTTTAATTTAGGAAATGGTAGTTCACAAAGATGTTTTCTCCTTTAACTTTTTAAGAGAATTTCTCTCTGGTCTTAACAAAATTATATAGCACTTAGGGATAAAGATACACCCCAGCAAGCCTGCACCAGAGGCCAAGATGGAGAATACCTCCACAGCCACCATGACCTTGCCCTTGGTGCTATGGTATGCAGGAAGAAAGGTGACCCAGACACTGCAGAACACCAGCATGCTGAATGTCAACAACTTGACTTCATTGAATGTGTCAATGAAAGCAAGTAGATAAATGAAAATATAATAATGGTCCTAGAATTTTATTTTTTTCAGGGGAACTAGCAAACATAAGCACAGACAAACATGAAGACACCAATGGTAAGTATTAAATATTCATAAACACATACACACACAGTCTCATATTCATATATAAACACATACATAATACAGGCACATACTGTTTACACATACATACACCTGAACCCAAGAAAGGATATGAATATACAGACACACAGAGACAGACTTATGCACTCAGACACAGAGAAAGAGAAATAAAAAAAAACATACACAGGCCCACACACATGTTCACAAACTCATGGATGAATATGCACAAGGAGACATTCAGAGATAAAGAACCATGGAGGGAGACATTGACAGAGACAAATTTATCCTCAAATGCAAAGACAGACAGAAACACATACAGAGGAACAGAAACACAGACATGCATATCTACAACACATTCACCAAAAGGCGCTCATACCCAGTAACACAGATATCCATAAGTACAAGCACAACCACAGAAACAGACAAAGAAAACACATAGACACTTGTAGACACATGCCCTGAAAAATACCCATAGGGAAAGACACACAGAAAAACACCCATAGAGAAAGACATTGACACAAGACCAATTTATTCTTACTTATATAGACAGGTAAATATGCAGATAGCTAGAAACAAATATTTAACATCCAAACAGATATACCCAGATGCACAGAGAAACACACAAATATCTACCCATACACTATAAGAACCATCCACTCACACACACGTCAGTTTTCCAGAGCCCAGATTTGGGGCAGAATCAGTTTAGAACACCTGTGCAAACCATCCCCTACACTGATTACCACATATTTGACAATTAAGGAACAAAAGCTCATCTTTTAATCATGGAGAGGATTAATGAAGAAAACTCCTATGTTTCCAGTATTAGAACTGGGGTGAAGATAGTCAGGTGCTCTATAACAGAATCAGGGGTTTTCATTGAGAAATTGTGTCTCCCACCCCACAACGTTTGCATCTGAGATTTTCCCAAACCTCTAAATTTAATTCCTCAAGAGGAAAAATGTTCAAAAATCTTTCTATTTGGGAAAATATATCCTAACCCACTAGATTCGGACAGCTGAGACTCTAATAAAGACTGATATAGAAAACAAGGAGTATCAAAAAATAGAAATATCACCTTCAAGCAGTTAGGCAAGTGTACTTCCTGATTGCCCATTGGCTGAAGAAGTGCCTCATGGTAGACATGGGCCATAATATACACAGCCTTGTATATGTCATAGCTGTCATCACTAAAAGCCATGTCGAATGTCTGTGCAATCAGCCATTCCAATGAGCTGTTGGATGAGCAGTTCCTCAGTGTCTCACACATAGAAGCTGAGATTCCACAGTTAAAATTCATCCATTCCAGCCCTGCCAGGTATTCATCTGAGTATTTGAGAGGGTTCACTGTCTGGATAAAATTTTTAAAACCAGAAATCTCAGCATGGTAGTGTGCAAATGCTAGAATCCCATCGAACAATTCAGGCAAGCGTAGTAATATAAGTGGTGGGACTGCATCAAGAGAGGTCAGTGTGATTTGAGGGTAGAGAATAAACAACTTAGACATGAAAAGAAAAGACACATGCCTCTTAAATAATGGCAGAGGTGAACCTGGAAGGTACCTCCTCTATCCCTGTTATCAGGTAGTAACAACTATCAAATGCCACAACTATCACTAAAGCAAGTGACAGCAGAAGTGAGCAGTCACCACTATTAGTGTCAGCTTCACTTTTCAAAGAATGCAAACCTATCATTTACATTCTATACATTCCTTCTTTACGCTAATGTTTGAGTGAAGAAATGGACTTTGAAATTAAAGGCCAGTGGTTGTGCAGGTATATATGTGAACTATCGAGAACAGGAACTCATAGGAAGTTCAGAGTGGACTGGTTTCCTACTTCCAGTCTTAATGCACCTTTAAAAGCTTTAGTGTGGCCACATGCAGAGCATCTGAGAGAGTAGCTGAATATCTATGTGAAAGCTCTCCAAAGCTAGCAGGACCACAAATGTTAGTTGTCCTAGCAATGAACATAGGACCCACACATTGATGGAATGTCCATCAGGTGATTATGTGGCAATTACCTCTACACACTTAGGATGACATTCATTGAAACAGAATGGGGTTTCTTTAAATGAGGCATCACCTGCTACTTTGCTATGGAAACTGAGAAGAGGCAGGCTATATGTGACAGAAATGGTATAGAGTCCTTATTCACACAGCACCCAGTCTGGTAATTTGGAGGGTGACTAAGAGAAAAATAGAACATTCTCTGGAAAAATTAAAAGTAGAAAAATAACGTGTAGTCTCTTAAAAAATGTGGTGTTATTTATTTTTGTGCAGGTTGGTAGAAGAGGGCAGAAGATTCAAGGCATTGTTCAGATGTTCATCCACTAGACCCCTCATGGAATATCCATGATGACATTTACATAGAAAATACAAAGGCACTTACTCTTCATGCAAAATGCCTTCCAAATCCTCAGCAGCATCTGTTCTATTTGTTGGACTAGTAAGAAAGGCATGATATGTTAATGAGACTCCATCGTTCTCTTCATTCTGCTTCATTCTCCAGAAGCACCCGGGATGAATGAAACTGGGCTCCTGAGGAAAAATGTTCTGAAGCAAGAAGAACAAAACCAAAGTAAGCATGTTTGTCTGTTCTAAGGGTGGGCAGTTGAATTATGAGCTTCCATGCAGATCAGCACATCCAGTCGGCCCCTGGGTATCACCACCTGCTTTTATTTCTCTGACCATATGATAAGCTACTTATGCATTCATGAATCCTTTCTCTTCGTGGGTCTGCAAATGTTTTCTTAATCGTTGAGAAAACTTTGACACTCTCTTCCCTGAGGCTCTGCATTTGATTTCCAAAACACATGTGATGAAATTTGATTTATGAATAGATATAAGGACAGTTATGGTAGTTTCATGACATCATTCATTTTGTGGAAATTATGCCGCTGGGAAGATGCCAAGTTGAGAAAATTTGATCTCATGACTGTCTTACCAATGCGTTTATGTTAACACCTTTAGAAATGATGTCAGTAGATTTTGTTGGATGATCCACAGTGAGACATGCGTCATTGGTTCAGTAGGACTCACAAAGTCAGAATTCATGGCTCTGCACTTGGAATTGTTTCACCGAGTCCATGTCAGGGAAAAACAGCTCCATGTTTAGAGCAATTGAGCACCTCACAGCACACACAGTGGGGCCTATTCTACACAAGTGACAGGTTCAAAATAGCCAACCAAAGCCTATGCTTCCATTGTCTTGAAATCCATTATTCAGGCCTAACCCAGAAATTTTCTGAATCCTACTGCTCCAAAATCACCCAGCTCATCATAGAACCACAGTTCAATTCCATGTTGAACACTGATTTTAAGTATTCAAAAGACTCAGGGAGAAAACCAGACCTGTGTACCTCTTTACTAATACCACACAAGACCTGTCACTCCTCCTCCCAGCCAATCATTTTTAATGAGAAGCCGAGTACTAGATTTCTAAATATGATCTCCCTCCCTGGTCCTCTGTTCAAGTAGATCAATACTGTGTTTTGACCCTTTTCTTCCAAAGGTTTATCTCTGATTCCCTACATTGCTTTACTCATTTTATAAGCCCGTAGAGCCTATAAAGAAGTCTTGTTTATTATCTTTGAAGCAAAGAGAAACTGGGAAGTGATGTTGTGTTTATGGGTAAATTCTTCTTATACCATTTTCCTAGTGTTCTACTTAGATTGCATTTTAGAGCCTGCAATGTCAGTGTGGGAGTGTTCTGCCGAGTGCAGGCTAGCAAGGCTCTTTTAGTGGAAATGGACTACAGAGAAAGTAAGACAAACTTAGGGCAAGTGTTTTGCTGTGAGTGAGTGATGATATGACTTATTTAGTATTTCAGATGAGGCAAACAGGACTAGTGTTTTAACAAGATCTCATTGTATATTTCAAAATAAACATCGGCTGGGTAGTGGTGGCATATGCCTTTAATCCCTGCACTTGGGAGGCAGAGGCAGGCAGATCTCTGTAAGTTCGAGGCCAGCCTGGTCTACAAGAACTAGTCCCATGACAGGCTCCAAAGTTACAGAGAAACCCTGTCTCAAAAAATCATAAATTAATTAATTAATTAATTAATTAATTAATTAATTAATTAATGTAAATGTGAAAACTTTATGATCTGGGCTGTCCATCTGGGAGGCTGGTCACTGACCCGTAGGAAAAAAAAAACTATGTTTTTCAGATACACTAGGTATGAATAAATTGAATGTTGAACCTTATAGAAGAGAAAGTGGAAAGTACACTTGAACACACTGGTACAGGGAACCACTTCCTAAATATAACCCCAGCAGCATAGACACCAAGAGAAACAATTAAAATAAATGGGACCTCCTGAAACTGAAAAGCTTCTGTGAAGCAAAGGACACAGTCAACAAACAAAATGACAGCCTACAGAATGGGAAAAGATCTTCACTAACCCCACATAAGATAGAGGTCTGATCTCCAAAATATAAAAAGAACTCAAGAAATTGGATAACAAAAGATCACATAATCCAATAAAAAAATGGAATACAACCTAAAAAGAGAACTCTCAAAAGAGGAATCTAAAATGTCTAAAAGGCACTTAAGAAAATTTTCAGCATCTTTAGTCATCAGAGAAACGCAAATCAAAACAACTCTGAGATTCCATCTTATACCTAAAGAACAGCCAAGACCAAAAACACTGACGACAACTTATGCTGGAGAGGTTGGGTGGTGGGGGGAGGAAACACTTCTGCATTGCTGGTAGGAATGCAAGCTGGTACAACCCCTTTGAATATCAGTGTGGCGATTTCTCAGAAAATTAGGAAACAACCTTTCTCAAGACCCAATAATACCACTTTTGGGTTTATATCCAAAAAATGCTCAATCGTGCTGCAAGGACATGTGCTCAACTACGTTCATAGCAGCTTTGTGTGTCATAGTCAAAACCTGGAAACAACCTGAGTACCCTTCTATCGAAGAATGGATAAGAAAAATGTGGTACATTTACACAATGGAGTACTACACAGCAGAAAAAAATGACAGCTTGAATTTTGCAGGAAAATGGGTAGAGGTAGAAAACATTTTGAGTGAGTCTTAAAGCCAAGAAGTGGTAACACACCCCTTTAATCCCAGTAGCATCACAAGTTGCCATAGACCAGCAGTGCATGACTTTAATCCCAGCCCGAGAGAGAATTATAAAATGGAAGGAGACAGCTCTCACAGTCTCATTCTGAGATTCCTGGAGGCAAGATCACCATTTTCAGATTGAGGTTTAGGTAAGAGACAGAGACTGGCTGCTTTGGTATTCAGATCTTCAGATTGAACCCCAAATTTCTCTGAGTTTTTACTAATCCTGCTTCATTTCACATACAATTGTTTGTACACGAGTTTATGAAAGAGTCATTTGCCTGAGTCTTTTTGGTCACCATCCCAGGGGACTGGAATTCTACCTCCAGGAACTTGAGCCCAAACCTACCCACCTGGGTTCAGGAGGAGCTTTTGTGATCCCAGCTCCCATCCTCCCTGGTTTAGCTTCCTCTCCTGCTGTGCCTATCCTTGCTGCCACCCTGACTGGCACCCACATGAGGAAACCAACAATAACAGAAAGCTGGTAAACCAGAAGATGTAATTGAGTGAGGGGCCATCTTCCAGCCCCAGGAAGAGGCAGAACCTAAAGCGCTGGCCACATGGTCAAGTGCAGCTTTTTCATAACCATCTTTTTTTTTCAGGTAGGCTGGGTTTACTTTTTTTTTGGGGGGGGGGCTTCCCGACTAAACCTTACCAGCAATAAATTCCCATCAGTTTTTTTAAGGATATCAATGATATCCTGGCTTCGAATTCACAGAGATCTGCCTGTCTATGCCTCCCTAGTGCTGGGATTAAAGGCCTGTGCCACTATCCCTGGCTTCCTTCCAGCTCTTTTGATATTCTCTTTCACCTACCACTTAAATGGTGTTAATGAGCAGTACACGGGCTTCTTGGTAGTGGCTTGGACCTTGAAACTCCAGACTTATAACAAAAATATGACTACTTGCTAGTGTCTTTACCATGAAACTAAACTATTAGTAGGTAGCCAAATAATGGAGCAGAACCAGCTGCCAAAGCCACAGCTCTAATCCTAGCCACGCTGTTTAGCAGATTAGAGACTCTGTGGTCAGAACAAGATAAAGATACAGGAAAGACAGATTCAGGTGGGGGGAAAAGGCTATAAATGGTTTACAATGGGTTCAAAAACATATGTAGGCTTGAGAGAAAAAAAGGATGAAGTCCTTAAAATAAAAGAGATGGGTGTGATGGCACGTGCATTTAATCCTAGCAATGGAAGCACGGTAGGGAGAACTGAGTTCAAGGCCAGCGTGGTCTAGAGTTAGATCCAGGACAGCCAAAGAAACACAGAAAACCTATCTCAAAAAGCCAAAACCAGCTGCTAAACGACATTTGAGTATAAGTCTCCTGGATTATTCAAACCTAGATATTTGAAAAAGGCCTTGACTTCAAAATTTTTAATTTAAAGGATATTTTACTTTGGAGAAGTTTTGCTTTTGGTTCCACATAAAGTGAGAGGCTGTGGGTTCATTCAGTGTTAAAAAAAATAAGGATTGTTCAAGAGAGACCCCTTGAAATATCTCATAGGGACAGATGGCCCAGGTGATCCAACGCTTTAGAGCACCTCTGTTGCTGTTTCGTCTGAGTTCCACCTCCACAGTAGTTTCAAGACTGCTGCTGAGATGATCCAGCCTCACCGAATAATCAAATCAGTACTTGACCATAATCCTAAATTTTCTTTGTGTCCCCATAAGATTATCAGCTCCTCCAATCAGCAGGAAGCACCCTAGAAAACTATGCCCCCATTCCACAAAATGGATTATTGATGGGGGAGAGTCTTCTGTTTTGTGTTGATTTCATTGGTTAAATAAAGAAACTTCCTTGGCCCTTTAATTAGGTAGGCAGAGTAAACAGAACAGAATACTGGGAGAAAAAAGCCAAGTTAGGCAGTAGCCATGATTCTCCCACTCCAGACAGATGCAGGTTAAGATCTTTCCTGGTAAGCCAGCTCGTGGTGCTACACAGAATATTAGAAATGGGTTGATCTAGATGTGAGAGCTAGCCAGTAAGACGCTAGAACTAATGGGCCAATCAGTGTTTAAAAGAATACAGTTTCCATGTAAGTATTTCGGGTAAAGATAGCCGGGTGGCAGGAAGCAGCCCCGCCACTCCCACTACTACAGATTATGGAGATGGTCTATCTTTGTTTAGTGTGTTGGTTACAAGTTATGGATAATGGTCAGGAAAACAGCTAAACAAAGGAAAGTTGATTCAATGTTTTTGTGAGACAAGGTTTCTCTAAATAGCTTTGTAGGCTGTCCTGGCAGTAGCTCTGTAGACCAAGCTGGCCTTGATCTGAGAGATCTGCCTGCTTCTGCCTCCTAAATGTTGGATTAAAATGATGCGCCACCCCCCAACCTCCCATTGACAAT
>NC_022016.1:85909247-85914493 GCF_000317375.1 Microtus ochrogaster | reverse complement strand
GGGGGGGTTGAAAGGTCAGAGGGTGGATATGAAGGGATGGGGAAATGAATGGAATGGAGATGTATGATATGAAAGACACAAAGAATAAATAAGAGGGGAAAATAAAAAAAAAATATTTGTTACAGACCTAAACTGAAAACTCTCAGACGAACTTAAAAATGAGAGACACCTAAAAAATGTTTAAACATAACATCCTTTAGCCCTCAGAGAAATGCAAACCAAAACTCTGAGATTTTATCTTATCCTTGTAAAAATGACCAAGATTAAAAATTATTATTAACAATTTATGCTTAAGAAACCGTGGGTAGGGAAAAAACTCCATTGCTGGAAGTGTAAACCAACAGTCACCTTTGGATCACACATAGTATTGAAAAACCTGGATAACCAGACTCTCCCAGCAGGAAGAAAAGAACCAAAAATCTAGGACTAGCCTGTTCGGCAACCCTGTACCAGGAACTAGCTGAAGACAAAACCAGACTGCAATCCTGATAACAATCCCGAGGAACAGGGAGTTTCCCCCTGCAGGTACTACTGTTTTAGGAACTAGCTGATTATGACCCTGGGAGTGGTCCCGAGAGGCAGGGAGCCGCCGCCGACACCCCCCCCATCCCTGGGTTTTTGACATTTTTATGACCCTCCTGGACCACTGGGCTGTGGTCTCTTTCTTCAAAAATTCTTTCTCCCGGTCACTCGGGGTCCAAATCCCCCTGCGTGGGCCATGAGCCTCGGCTCCAGTGTACTGGCTCCCATCCTATCTTATCAACCAAAGCTCTGTGTGACCGCAGCAAGGACAGTCTCTGGTGAGTCATTGTGGGGTTTTGATCCTACTGCATGTACTGGCTTTATGGGAGCCTAGCCTGTTTGGATGCTCACCTTCCTAGACCTGGGATGGAGGGGGGGGGAGGACCTTGGACTTCCCACAGGGCAGGGAACCCTAACTGCTCTTTGGACTGGAGGGGAAGGGGAATGGGGGTGGGGAGTGAGTGAAGGGGGAGGGAAAAGGGAGGCTGAAATTTTAAATAATAAAAAAAGAGAAGAATCGATGTTTGATAAAATATTAAAATATTGAGAATAAAAGAAAAAATAAAGACCTACAGCCAGGCAAGGTGGGACAAGAATTTAATTCCAGCACTGGAGAGTTAGAGGCAGGTGTGTCTCTGAGTTCAAGGCCAGCCTTGCCTCAGAACTAGCTGTTCCTGTGAAAAGAAATCTCAGACAGGTGTGGCAGCTCTCACACCTTCACGTGAGGGAGGGTGAGGCAGGACTATTGTTGCGAGTTGAAAGGCACCTTGGGCAAACTAATGAGTGCCAGCTAACCGTTGGTTCATGGTAAAATCCCATCTCAAAAAATTCAAATGTTAGATCCATAGATGTAAAGTTAACAATGTAGTATTTCTGTACTGGATCAATGGATGGATTATTTATTTATTTATTTATTTATTTGTTAATGTTTTTCAATGAACAGATTCTCAGCTGGGTAGTGGTCCCACATGCCTTTAATCCCAGCATTTGGAAGGCAGAGGCAGGCAGATCTTTGTGAGTTTGAAGCCAGTATGGTCTACAAGAGCTGGTTCCATAGAAACATTGTCTCAGAAAAAAAAAAAGAAGGAAGGAAGGAAGGAAGGAAGGAAGGAAGGAAGGAAGGAAGGAAGGAAGGAAGGATCTCTTTGTAGCCCTGACTATGCCAGAACTCACTCTGTGAGCCCGGCTGGCCTTGAATTTAGAGGTCTGCCTGCTTCTGCCATCTAAGGGTGGGGATAAAAGGCCCGTACCACTTCTGGCTGGCTTCAGTGAATAAAATAATCAGTTATTATCTAAGTTTTTCCTGGGTTTAGATATGATTGTACAGCAACTAAATCCCTAACGGAGTAAGATTGGACTCAGTTGTAGTCTAGGAGGGCGTGACTACAGAGGGGCGGGGTCAGTGGAAAGGGTTATAAAGAGCAGAGCCGCCAGAGAAGCCCACAGAGTCTCAGGTCCTGGAGCTACGACGTTTCCCTGCGACTTGGAGGCCTCTCACCAGCGTCCGCGACTCAGGTAAATTCATCAGCTCTATAATCTCCTGCAGCCTCGTCTAGCCTTGTCTGTGCTTCAAATATTGTGTGTGGTCTTTTAGTTTGCAGGGAATTCTGATACTTTTACTTTTGGGGATTTTTTGTTTTTGTTTTTTGTTCTGTTTTTTTTTTTTTTGGTTTTTCGAGACAGGGTTTCTCTGTAGCTTTGGTGCCCGTCCCGGAACTAGCTCTTGTAGACCAGGCTGGTCTCGAACTCCCAGAGATCCGCCTGCTTCTGCCTCCCAAGCGCTGAGATTAAAGGCCTGAGCCACCACCGCCCGGCTTTTTGTTCTGTTTTTAAGGTCAGTTCTCACATAGATTCTTTTACCTCAGAGATCTTTGGACCGGATAACCTGAATATGTCAGTATATTCTTATTTATATATGATAATTAATTGGGTGATTTGTGATTTCTCTGTTAAGAAAGAGACTACTAAAAGATAAAATAAAATTAAAAAAGAGAGACTACCAAGACTGTCAGGGTGACCTTGAATTCAAGGTTGTTCAGTCTGAAAGAGAAAGGGGAGGCACTCACCCCTTGCTTGTGCTCCTCTTTTTGTCACTGTAAGCCGGGCATGCCTTAAATCCCAGCACGAGGAAGGTAGAGGAAGGCTGACTCTTAGTTGGACTTGACTCAGTGAGTTCCCTTCCAGGACCTGTTGGCATGCTATTTGACCCCAGCACGTGCAGCCAAAGCGAGGTGGAGGTGGAGGCTAACCTGGTCTCCAGAGGAATCTCCGTGAAAGCCAGGGTTCCCAGTGAGTTCCACAACGGCAGGGTTACTACCTTGTATCTAACTAGAAAATGAAACAAAGTTATTTGCACCTGCGGATTGCTGCATGGACTCCTCTTTCTGGAGCCTATGCTGCCCTCAAACTTGAGGAAAGCAGCCTGTTTCCATCTACTCAGTGTCCAGTTGACATTTAATTAAAAACTCTGCCCCCCTGCAGGCTTAGTAGTTTCAGAAGAACTCAGGAAGCTGTTCTGGGGCTCTTAAACAGTAAACAGCTGTGGCATTGTTCTAGTGAGTTTCCTTCCTTCAGCATGTAAATGATCATTTTCATCTCTAGTCTTCTCCTGGGAATCAGAAAAGTTAAACAGCCACATTGGTCCGTCTTACAGCCAAGCAGTGATAACACAGCCCTTTAATCACAGTAGCATCACTAGTTGCCATTAAAGGCAGGAGGTGCATGTCTTTAAGACCAGTGGTACTGGCGCGTGCGTGCGTGCGTGCGTGCGTGCGTGCGTGTGTGTGTGTGTGTGTGTGTGTGTGTGTGTGTGTGTGTATAGCGGCTTTTAATCCCAGCCCTAGAAAGGATTATAAAATGGAAGGCGACAGCTCTCCCAATATCATTCAGAGATTCCTGGAGGCAGGATCACCATTTTCAGATTGAGGTCCAGGTAAGAACCAGTGGCTGACTGCTTTTCTATTTGGATCTTCAGGTTGAATCCCAATTTTTCTGAGGTCTTACTAATCATGTATCATTTGGCACCCACTTTTTTGGTACAAGAATTTACAAAAAAAAAAAGCCATTTGCCTGTGGCTTTTTAGCCACCAACCCTTGCCAAAGTTGGGATTGGAATTCCAGCTCTAGGAATTGGAACCTAAACCTAGCCACCACCTGGGTTCAGAGAACTCCCAGCTCCTGTCTTCCCTGGCTTAGCTTCTTCTCCTACTGTGCCTATCCTTGCTGCCACCCTGTCTCGCACCCACATGAGAAAACCAGCAATAACAAAAAGCTGGTAAACTGGAAGATGTAATTGAACGAGGGGGGCATCTTCCAGTCCCAGGAAGCAGCAGAAGCTAGAAGCTTTGGCCACCTTGTTCTGTAGTGAAGAACAGAGTCAGGTTCAGCTGTTTGGTAACTGTCTTTTCCAGGTAGGCTTGGTTTGCTGCTTTTTAAAGAGATGCTTCCTAGCAGCAAAAAACTCCAGCTCTTTTTTTTTCTTGTGACAGGGTTTTTCTGTCCTAAAACTCACTCTGTAGACCAGGCTGGCTTTGAACTCACTGAAATTTACTTGACTCTGCCTCCGGAGTGCTGGGATTAAAGACATGTCACTGTTATGCCTAAATCCACAAAGTCCACCAAAAGCCAACAAGACCAAGTCCCATACGTAAAAACAAAAGAGCCTTTATTTTATACAAGTGTACAAACTCGGTCTCTTTACATATCCAATGATTTGAAATAAACGGAAAGCCCCCAGCTCAGTTAGAATAGGGTTTTTATAGTAGTAAAGTTGTGGGTGAGGGGTTTCTGAGGTTCAGGACCTTTAATTGGCTGACATTTATCTAGGGATTTCTTGGTGAGTGTGTGCTGGCAGGTGATCCTATCTACAGTGGTTGGAATGTTAGACATTTCCTTTGGATGGTCTGTTTTTGGGTGGTGCTCAGGTAATCTCAGCTTGTGGTTCTTCCTGCAACCAGGTATTTCTTCAGGGTTAACTACTGAGACTCAGGACCATATTAAATTTATGGATGGCTAAGCCCTACTGTTGCAGCTGATAATGGTTGGAAGTAAAGAACATCCTTTGGGTGATCTGTTCATATTTAACATATCATGGCTGGCTCCTACATTTCCCCTTTCACAAGCACCAATGACAGGACCCAATCTTGGTTCCTGCTTGCCCCTGGTTTTAAGGAGATGTGGAACTATTTAAATTAATAAATCCATTAATTGACAACTCTGGACCTACTTTTTTAGAATATCAACAGGCGCTAGAAGTCTTGTCTCCCATGTCTGGGAGTTCTCCCTTGTCTTAGCCTTTTAACCTATTATGGGCAGAGATGACATGTTCCTTTCCACAACTACTTCAAGCTGACATTGTGGTATTGTTATCCAGACCCAAGCAGGTTGAAAGGCTAGCCAAAGCTGGGGGAAAATTTAGACAATGTGGCACTCATCAGACTCCGAAAAAGAGGCAGGGAGTGTTTATATCAGCTGGACTGGTCCACACCAGCTTTTAGGAAGACCAGGACTCGCCACCATTCAGAGCAGATTGTAGTCAGCAACTGATGCTTAGATGCGTCTGCCAGCCAAGTGGAGGCCTATTGAGATAAGTCTAAAGTAGGAACAGAAATTAAATTTAGAAAAAGCAGATATCAGGTGCTTGAATGTTGAAATAAGAGCGGAGGAGCTGTGTCCCCAGCACCCGGCCGCCTGCATGGCTAGCTTTATACCCGAAATAATTACAC
>NC_022016.1:85890707-85906393 GCF_000317375.1 Microtus ochrogaster | reverse complement strand
TGTTCTGTGGGTTGGCCTATGAAATGGGCCTAGGCAGTTTCTTTATTAATAAGAAATCATTCCCACATCACTTGAATTAAAGGCATATGCCACCAAGCCTGGCTTCTTCCCAGCTCTTTTAAGAGTCTCTGTCACCTAACACTTAAATGGCATTAATGAGCCATAGGCATCATGATTCTTTGTGGTAGAATGGACTTTGAAACTCCACAGAGTTATAACAAAAACATGGCTATCACTAGTGCATTCACAATAAGCTAAATTATTATTAGGAAGCCACGGAATGGGGCAGAACCAGCTGCCAAAGTGGCAACTTTAATCCAACTTTAATCCTAGCCATGCTGTTTAGCAGATTAAAGGCTCATGTGGTCAGAATAAGGTAGAAATACAGTAAAGACAGATTGAGATGGGAGAAAAAGGCTTTTAATGACTTACAATGTTTTCTAAAATGTAAGGAAAAGGATAAAGTCTTTTAAATCAAAAGTGAGTAGTTGGGCATAATGGCACACACCTTTAATCCCAGCACTTGGGAGGCAGAGGCAGGCGGATCTAAGTGTAAGGCCAGCCTAGTCTAGAGTGAGAGCCACAATAGCCACAGAAACACAGAAAATCTATCTTAACAATCCAAAAATTGAAAATAAAAATATAAGAAAGTAGAAACCACGTAGAGATGGAAAATACACTGAGAAGCTGGATAATGTTTGTTACTGTTTTGTCTTTGAATTGTTTCACTGCTGAGAACGGGGGAACAGCTGCTAACAGATGTTTGAGTAGAAGCCTGCTGGATTAATTCAACCTATATATTTTAGAAAAAAGACTTGACTTCAAAGTTTTAATTCAAAGGATATGTTACTTTGGAGAAGTTTTGCTTTTGTTTCCACGTGAAGTGAGAGTCTATGGGTTCATTCAGGGTTTAAAAAAATGATTGTTCAAGACAGACCCCCTGAAATATCTCATAGGGACAGATGGCCCAGATGATCCAACGTTTCAGAGTATCTGTTTCAGTTTCCTCTGAGTTCTACATCCAGAAGGGTTTCAAGACGGCTGTTGAGAAGATTCAGCCTCATAGAATACTCCAGTCAGGACTTGACCAGAATCCTAAACTTTCTTTGAGTTCCAATAAGATTATCATCACCTCCAATCAGAAGGAAGCAGCCTAGAAAACTATGTGAGGGACTTGGGAGACAGAGATGATGACTTTTTAGGAGAGTTTAGGATCAGTTTTCAGGCCAGGTACATGTTGTACACCCATGGTACCAGCCCAGCCTCATGCCAGCCTTTGCTTCCTGTCTTGAGGTGTGTTCTCATGATGCTGTCCAGACTGGTCAGGACCTGGTGGGCTCTGCTGCCACCATAGTCTTGCCCTCATCTTCCCAATTACCTGGGACCACACTTAGACACCCCACACCTGAATTTGACCATCCAAAGATACAAAACATTGGAATCATCTCTGAGATGGCTCCACAGGTGAAATCACTATCTGTGTCTTTGTCGTGACTTCACCTCAAGGTGTCTCCTGATGCTTATGGAGTGCCATGAGATGTTTAAATGCAAGTTCAGACAAGAATAATAAAAAAAACCCTAATTTATATTTACTTTTTAATTAATTTAATTTTTTATATTTACTTTTTTAAAATCTGGATTTAGGAGCTGAAGATATGGCTCAGTGGCTAAGAGAACTTGTTCCAGAGGATCCAGATTCAGTTCCCAGCCATCAACCTTCTCCATCACTATTCCAGAGTATCCAATGCCTTCTTCTGGCCTCCATGAATACTCTATGGTTACTTCTGGAACTCCATGGGTCCCCCACATTTTTTTCTTGGCTCCCATTATTCATTTTATTTATTTACTTATTATTACTATTATTTTTGGTTTTTTGATACAGGGTTTCTCTACAGCTTTGGAGTCTATCCTGGAACTAGCTCTTTTAGAACAGGCTGGCCTCAAACTCACAGAGCTCCAACTGTCTCTACCTCCAGAATGCTGGGATTAAAGGCCTGCCCCACCACTGCCAGGCCTCATTAGTTTACATCCTCCAGGCTATGTGCTGAGCGGATTCTATCTGAATCACCTTCCACTGATTGAGAAGCCAAGACTGTAGCTCTGTGCCCACCCATCCCCCACAATCTCCTCCCTTCCTGCCCTCCCACCACAAACCCCTCCCTGCCTGCACACAATACCTTTGATATGTTTTAGATTCTCCTTTTGATTACACAACACACACACACACACACACACACACACAGGTTTAGGTTTTTTGAGACACACTCTGTGTAGCTCTCATCATTCTGGAACTCATTCTGTAGGCCAGTCTGGCCTTGAACGCAGAGTTTGGGGATTAATGGCATGAGCCACCAATTCCCAGCTAGTTTTATGCTTTTAAAGCCTTACAGTTGTCCAGATATGGTGGTAAACACGCTTAATCACAATACTCCAAAGCCAGAGACTGGAGGGTCTCAAAGAGTTCAAGTCTGCCTGGTACACACATGTTGGGTCTAGGGCAGCCACGCAAAGATAAGGACAGACCACCAAAGTCTAATTAACCAGAAACAAACTTTATTCCCGAAACTGAAATCTAAGAAAAAATAAAAATAAAATAAAAAATCTCCATGGGGCATCAAAAGCTTATCAACTAACTGAGACCACTGCCAGAGATGGATTTTATGGCTGTGGCAGAGGCTGAACCCATCTTCTTATCGTAGGGGCACCAAGCATTAGGTCTGAACAAAGGAATTTTTACATTCTCAAGGTAAAATTTAGGTACAGATTGTGTTACTTTACAATCTCCATTAACAGTTTTTCAGTTAAACTAGTAACCTATTGTCTTTCTTGATACTTATGGGCAGTGTTTACTGAAGCCCCGTGGTCTCCCCTTTGATGCTGCCAGTTTCACATAGCAGGGATAATGTACAACCCAGAGGTCATATATCTTAACCTATAACCTAAAAGTTGACTCAGCTCATATCCGTAGCCTAGCTCTCAGTTTGCAGAGAGATGCTTTGGCCTTGTGAATAATCATGGGTTGTAAAGCGAAATCACCTGCTGTTAATAGTTAATCCTCAAGCTGCTGAGGAAGCTGCTGATGGTTTGTTCTCATTCTCCTAGACTTATAACTTTTTATTTCTTTGTTTTAATAGTCTTATCTTTGAATCTACATTTTTATTTTCTTATTCTTGGACTCTTCGGTACATAGTGAGCTCCAGAATAGCCAGAGCTACATAATGGCATCCTTCTCAAAACATAACAAAAAACCAAATTGGATGAGAAGGTAACTATGGCAGTAGTTTTCGTTCTTTTCATTGGTTGATCTGATCCAATCCATCTAGACACCATCTAAATCCCTAAAGAAGTGGGCAGAGCCTCAGTTGTTCAGACTG
The DNA here is from genome assembly GCF_000317375.1 of Microtus ochrogaster. Classification (NCBI taxonomy): domain Eukaryota; kingdom Metazoa; phylum Chordata; class Mammalia; order Rodentia; family Cricetidae; genus Microtus; species Microtus ochrogaster. Next base: position 85,903,019 of record NC_022016.1, on the reverse strand, counting down.
AAGATTTTGGCTGGGAGGGTATGGCTACAAAGGGGAGGGTACTGTGGAAAGGTGTATGAGGGACAGAGCTGACAGAGAAGGCCTGAGGCTTGGAGGCTGGAGTTCTTTGAAGTCACTGCCTACCCCTTTGGAACTGGAGATCTGTTATCAGTGTTTAGATGAGGAAAGTCCCTTAGCTCCATCAAGAGACCCCATCTTACCCAGAAGAGTCTAGAGTTGGGTTCACCTCCAGGTATCATTTATTTCTCTTTTAGTTTGCTGATTTTTTTTGAGATAAGGATTTCCTACTTAACCCTGCCTGACCTGGAAGAGATTCTGCTGGATAACAAACAGCCAGGGAGTTTTGTTTATATCAAAGTCATTATTTGAGTCTGTTTGTAGACTCTGTTCATAGTGACCTTGAATTCCGGGAAAATGGGGGTGCTGGAAATTGTAGGTATGAGTCATTCAAATGCTTTGACTTTGACTGTGCTGATCTCTGCCTGTTCTTCCTCCTCCTCCTCCCTTTGTTTTCAACACAAGACAGGTGTTGGATGTTCTAAAATTCTAGAAGTAACCAACCATTTCATTGAACTAGTGAGTTTCTTGACTGTAGCATGTGAATTATCCTCTCCATCCCATAGCCCTGTTTTTCCCAATGCTTTACACTTGCAGACCACGCCAGTGATACTGAAGCTTTACTGCCTCTATTGAGTGTTTCTTTCCTACCCTGTTCATCTCTGGAGCACAGAGTATAATGGTAAAAGAAAAATGCTGTGAATCCCTGAGTGGCTGCAGCAGCACAAATGCTACAAGTTCCTGAGCAATGGCAGTGGGCCATGTGGTGGAAGGTGTCTCAAGAGCAGCCAGTCCCAGGCAGGTATGGCACAGTTCCCCGAGTGGCTGCAGCAGCTCACAAGGAGAGACAACAAATGGGCATGCCACGAGACCATGCTGCAGGTCTCCAAAGGCTACTAACTGGTCCCAGGCTGGGAGCCACACTGCATGTGAGAGAGACAGACAAGGATAAGCATGCCATGAAGAGGGAGCTTAGATATTTATTTAATGGGTTATGGAAAGGAAAGGGGAGAAGGAGAAGAGCAGAGAAGATGGAGAGACAGAGATGGAAAAGGGAAAGGAACTCAGGCTGGAAGCTGAGGATCAGCTTGCCTCAGTGGATGGGGAGGGAGTGGGAGTGGCTTGTCTCTTAAAGAGATAGGACAGACCATTACACAGAGTACAAGCTGCAGCCCTCCTGCCTCCTTCTCTGAAACTGGCCATCAAAGTCAATAACTAATGATGTCCATTTCACAGATGCTCTCAATTGTTTCAGGAAGGGTCAGCTAGGTGAGTGGAAACTTGGAAGATGAGAAATTAGGAGTTTCCTTTGCTTTATTTGAGGTCATGGAGAACCAACCACCCGGGCTGATTCCTTGCTTCCTGTAGACTGCTTCTCAGTGTAAATAGATTCACCTGCACTGTGGCTGGAATTGGATAGGGTACTTGGGAAAGAGCATACTTTTTGTTCTTTTTTCCATTCAAAAATCCACACTTTCTTCCCTCCTCCCATTCCCCTCCCACTCCCCCATTCACCCTCCTCCCCCCCTCCCTCCTTAAGAGAGGGCAGGGAACCCTGCCCTGTGGGAAGTCCAAGGTCCTCCCCCCTACATCCAGGCCTAGGAAGCTAAGAGCATGCTTTTGACCGGCTTCACACCCCAGAGAGAAGGATGACTTTATTTTTTTTATTGAAAATTTCCACCTCCTCCCCTTCTTCCACTTCCCTCCCCTCCCTCCATCCCCCCTCCCCTTCCCTCTCCAGTCCAAGGAGCAGTCAGGGTTCCCTACCCTATGCAAAGTCCAAGGTCCTCCCTGTTTCCCCCAGGTCCAGGTAGGTGAACATCCAAACAGACTAGGCTCCCACAAAGCCCATCCATGCAGTAGAATCAAAACCCAGCACCAATGTCCTTGGCTTCTCAGTCAGCCTCAACCGTCAGCCACATTTAGAGAATCAGGTTTGATCACATGCTCCATCAGTTCCAGTCCAACTGGCCTTGGTGATCTCCCATTAGATCAGTCCCACCATCTCAGTGGGTGGACGCACCCCGCGTAGCCCTGACTTCCTTGCTCATCTTCTCCCTCGAGAAGGATGACTTTAAAACCAACAGACAGTTGATGAAAATGTGAAGACTGAGGCCTCCACCATCACCTTTTCAGGAGCGTTCATCATGAGCTATTGTGGCCATGATGAAATAACAGTTATGGCAATTGATGATTCGGATGTCAACCCACCTGAGAAATGACTCTTAGATTGTGGAATCCTGCCTGGCAAAGCCAGCAGCACCACTGACTCTAAAACTCTGAATTGCTTTCATCTGTAATATCACTTTGTAATAACAGCTCTGATATCTCCCCATTAGCATGCATTTTCATGTAATTTGTACATGTGATCTCATGATTACATCTCAAACTTATGGCTACACATACATTTCTAGGTAATCAAAAGATTAACTTCTATCTACTATTGTTGACTGAGGTTTTCTGTCCTGCCCAGTCCTTGTTCTGCCTAGTTCCCGCAGTCATTAAGTCCCAAAGAAAATTACGCAAAGTCTACAGTAGTTGTAAACTGATTGGCCCATTAGCTCAGGCTTCTTATTAACTCTTATAACTTATGTTAACCCAATATTCTTATCTATGTTAGCCACATGGCTCGGTAGCATTTTCGGCAGGGTAGGTCGCATCTTCCTTCTCAGAATAAGACAGTTTTGAAAAATTCCCTGCCTCTGAAAATGGTCTGTCAATTATGCTAGGCCATAGCTAAAGTTGGTTACTTCAATATTGCAAAATGAGACTTTGGGTGATTGCTCAGGTAGCTAATTGTCTCTGTCATATATTTCTCACTTTGGAAGCTACTTGATTGTACTTTCTACCTGCTCAAGTAATATTATCTCCCTTCTCAGGCCTTTGATGGGGTTGAAGATTAGATAGTCATAATTACTGCCCTCTTATCATCTAGCCAAGCCATTTCCAATAAAAGACTTATACTCCTTAGGATAGAATGTTTATTAAAACATTTAGCATATGTTCCTTTCTTAATATTGTTTATGCTGATTGTAATTCTAATCTTACACTTGAATCTGTTCTTAGTGTATATTGTTTTGTATTGTGTATGGAACTTTTTTACTTAAACAAAAGGGGAAGGTGCAGCGGGAGCTCCTTCCACTCCTTCAGCCAATAGCCTTTAAGATATCAGCCCACTTGGGCGTAGTCTCTTTCACTTTAAAAATCAAGTAGCCCCTCTCTCTCTCTCTCTCTCTCTCTCTCTCTCTCTCTCTCTCTCTCTCTCGCTTCCGGCTCTGCTTCTGGCTACTAGACTCTGTTCCTGGCTGCATAGAGGGCTGTCGTCTTGGACAGTGATCTGTAAGTTTTCCCCTTAAATAAGTAACCCTTTTATTAATCGTAATTCCAAACTGGTATGGGATTGTTTTGTGCCTTACATCTACATACTATATCCTCTACATTATGGTGAAAAACTTGGAAGTCTGTTTTCTATCAATAGCCTTACAGAACAAGTTGGTCAGACATGTATCCTTCTGGAAAGATCACAAAGGAAGTTCTCAGATTTTACTTAGATAAAATCGCAGGTCTATGGCTCTGTAGGATCTCAAACCTTCAAAGCATTTATTTTTCTTCTTTTCTTGCTTTCTTCCTTTCCTTCCTTCCATCCTTCCTTCCTTCCTTTTTGGTTTTTCAAGACACAGTTTCTCTGGCTATAGGAGCCTGCCATTAACTAGCTCTTGTAGACCAGGTTGGCCTTAAACTCACAGAGATCTGCCTTCCTGTAGCTGTTGCATGTTGGAATTAAAGGTGTGTGCCACCATCACCTGGTTTCCTTCAGAGGATTTATGATGAGTTAGAGAGTATTGCAAGTGTCTGTCCTTGTTCTATTGTAGTCTTTAAAGAGACCAGTAGCACCTAAATGACCAACCATGTCCAGATATTATTAATCACACCCAAGAATTGTAAAATAATGCACATATCCTTTGTCTTTTCCTTAGATCTCTCAATGGTTTAGTTTTCTCCATTTGAAAGACAGCCAGGACCTCATCACAGTTAACAGCTATGGTTAACTGCAAATGAGGTGATAAGTTTTGCTACATCTCTTCAAAGAATGCCTGTGTCCCTGGGAATTTTCCTTGTAGTATTTTTTTATTACTCACAAGTTGCTAGTGAATGCATGCTTGGAAATTTCTAACGGCAGAAGACATAGATTGAGATGAAATAAGATGGAGAAGAAGAAAGAATGTAGAGAAATTAGAACAAGAATGAATTGGAACTGAGTATTCTAATAGAGAGTTGGAATTAGAAATGAGATAGAATTAGAGGAAAGAAATTATAAATGATTAGGAAGAAAAAATAAAGATCACAAGAATGGAAAGACCTTGTGAGAGAAGATTCTTTTTCTACAGTCATCAGACTTTAGTTCCTATGCTATTGTGGTTTCTCCTCTTGAATCCTGAGTGAAAATCTTTAAGGCAGGCCCTTGAATGTTTTCAGTAATCACCATAGCAGTGATCTTGCCCAGAGATGTCCTCACATGGAAAGAAGAAAGACTTCCTAAGTTTTCTAAATGGTGTCTTTGCTTCCATGCTTCCACAGGGTCATTATCCCTGAAAGCCAGTCAGGATGGGTGACCAGGCCCCACCCACACTCCTCCAGCTGGCACTACAGAAGCTGTGGATGGAGGAGGCCTTGCTCATTTCTAATCTGGAGGACATTCCTATGGAGCTGTTCCCAACAATGTTTGAGGATGCCATAACTGACAAACATACAAACATCCTGAGGGCCTTGGTGCCTGTCTGGCCTTTCCCATGCCTTCCTGCTGGAGCCCTGATAAAGGACCTGGAGACTTTGAAAGCTCTGCTTGATGGACTAGATGCACTGATTACAGAGAAGGTTCATCCCAGGTAAGCAAGCAGGACCCAGGTACAAAGAGGAAGGCTCTGCAGGTGCAGAGAAGGAACTGGGGAGAGGGCCAGTTCCATCTGGGCATACAGTGGCAAATGTGGAGGACCCAAGAGTAGACATAGCCACTGAGGAGTAGGCCTCTCCCTGTCAGGCCCACATACACAGGTGGAATGAGGCAGGGGTTGATGGGAATAAAATGGAGGGAAGTGAAACTGGGCTATAAATGCCTCACTGGCGAAGACCCACTTTCCCTGAGTCTGAGACCCTGGGCTTGATCCTAGCTAGGCAAAGGGATAAAGCAAAAACTTGGAAGGGAAAGCAGCTATGAGATGTGGATCAGAAGTAGACTGTACAACGTATCTTGTCTTATCTTCTGGGATTTTCTTTCCAGTTCTACAAAGAGGACACGGAAACTCAGAGTGCTAGATTTGACAGATGTGTGCCTTGACTTCCAGAGCTTTAGGGCTTTAAAGCGGTCAGTGAAGATCTGTCCTAAATCTGGGGTGAAGAAGCGATTTGTGGTAGTAACCGATATTGATGTCAAGAAGGCCAGTTTCAGTGAATGGCACACATACTTGTTGCAGTGGGCCCAGCAGCAAAACGATTCTGTTCATTTATGCTGCCGAAAGCTGAAGAGTTGGAATTCACCTGTCTTCACTGCCGAAAGGATCTTCAAAATGGTAGATGCAGACTGTATCCGGGAGCTGGAACTGAGTTTGTGGCAGCTTGAATTCATGCCACACCTTTTTCCTTACCTGGGGCAGATGAGAAATCTCCACACGCTTGTGCTAAAAAAAATTCAGAAGCCCTTCAGGTTGGCTGCTTCTGTCAAGCAGGAATTGATAAGCCTGTTGCTTTCTCAGTTCAACAAACTCCCCTGTCTCCAGAATCTCTACATAAGTCATTGCTACTTCTTGGCAGGCTGCTTTGAAGAGTGGCCCAGGTAAGGAAGGATGGAGAGGGTTCTTCAAAACATAGCAAACAAATCCTTTTCTTTGTAGGTTAGTATGATCTTGATGGCCTGACCACTGTGAATATAGCAGTGGTGGAGATGGAGATGTAGAATAACCCAGCAAATGAGCTCTGTGCTCAGACATCTGTGAACAGGCACCAGCATACCTGCAATTGCTCATGTGTGAAAGGTTGTTAAGAGTCCAAAATGGTTGACTGCATGCTAAATATATGATATTAGGTTTGAAGTTGGAGGAATGGGACATGGCTGTGGTGGGGAAGATAAGATGTCAGGGGACCCTTAGGGACACTGCTGGTCTGATGCTGAATCTATCATGAACAGACTAAATTTGGGGAAAGCCTCATCTACCTTGCTTTCAATCCTACCAATCCTCTTCAATACCATTTGGCATAACTAATCCCTTGATCTTTCCCTAGGAGACTGAAGATCCCCTTGGAGACCCTGACCATCACTGGCTGCTGGTTCTCACAGTCAGACTTGGGTTACCTGAGCCAGAGCCTGTATCTTTGTGAGCTCAGACATCTGAAACTGAGTGATGTAGAGCTATCTCCTTTATGCCTTAAGCCCCTTGTGGTTCTCTTTGAGAGAATCACAAGTACCCTGCAAATCCTGGAATTGGAAGAGTGTGGCATGAGGAACCGCCATTTCAATGCCATTGGGCCTGCCCTGAGCCAATGCTCCCAGCTTACCAGGGTCAATTTTTATCATAATTATATCTCTCTGCATGCCTTGAAGAACCTTCTACATCACACAGCCAAGTTGAGCAAGCTGACCCATGAGATGTATCCTGTCCCTCTGGAATGCCATGATTTCATAACAAACCTTAGAGATAGATTCAAGCAACTTTGTCCTGAGGTGCTTGATATACTCAGGGCCAAAAGGCAGCCAACGAATGTTTTCTTTGCTACAAGAACCGACTGTGTCTGTTTTCAACCCTGATCCTATGACCTGGAGGCCAGACATTACTTTTTTCCATGAGTAGGATAAGGTTGCTTCTGGTATTGGGAATGGAAGCCCGAGTGTAGGGAGTGTATGTTCACTGTGTGGATCCTTGATTGCGTATAATAAATGTGCTGAGTTTGTGGGGTTGCTAATGTGTCTCCGTCAGCACACAGCCCACTTTTTCCCAGCATTTCAATACCCATTTCTTTTCCCAGCACCCTAATAAGGTCAGTGTTAAAACAGTACATGTCATAGAACCTTCTGCACAGGTATCTCATCTAGAGGACCATAGAGCACATGGCTCACAATGTTCAATATATTGCACTGGCAATGGTGTGCAAATGGTTCATGGTTCAGATCACAGGGACTGTGGCTGACATGGAGAACAATGGGATGAGGGGACAGGAGACAGGAAAATAAGAGACAACTGCGCATTTGTAAATGATTTGACATCAGAGAAACAATTATACAATTCTTTTTTTTGTTTGTTTGTTTCTTTTTGTTTTTCGAGACAGGGTTTCTCTGTGACTTTGGAGCCTGTCCTGGAACTAGCTCTGTAGACCAGGCTGGTCTCGAACTTGCAGAGATCTGCCTGCCTCTGCCTCCCGAGTGCTGGGATTAAAGGCGCGCACCACCATCGCCCAGCACAATTATACTGTGAACACAAAACATCTTTTCTGCATCCCCAACAATCAATTATGAAACAAGCCAGACAGTACTCCTCCAGGCTCCCCCTGCACCTTAGGAGTTACCAGAACATTGTGAGTCATGTGCTCTAAAATAAGATCCTCTAGATGAGATACCTGTGCAGAAGGTTCTATCACATGTACTGTTTTAACACTGACCTTATTGGGGTGCTGGGGAAAGAAATGGGCATTGAAATGCTGGGAAAAAGTGGGCTGTGTGCTGATGGAGACACACTAGCAACCCCACAAACTCAGCACATTTATTATATGCAATCAAGGATCCACACAGTGAACATATATTCCCTACACTCGGGCTTCCATTCCCAATACCAGAAGCAAGAAACTTAATCATGCAGAGGTGTCTCCTCATTGGAGATAAAAATCATTGCCTACATTCCATCTAGAAAACCCAGAATGAAGTTTCTTAAGGACCTGGTGAGTTTTGCTATCTGTGGATATAGACGTGCTGGGATCAAAATAAGCTTTAAATGGTTTTTCCTTACTACACCAAGGACATGCTTTTAGTGTGGTTATAATTTTAAATCCACTACTCATGGGGAAGCTCTTCAAATCTGTTTATCTGTTTACATTTCAAATAAAGGCCAACACCATTTTCAATTATTTTTGGTGTATTTAATGCTCAAACCAAAGATGTATATGAGAATGAATCATTCTATAGTTGGCTGGAGCTCCAGAAGCAAGTTTGTCCTGGATGTTCACACGGCTTGGGGATCCCATTCTATTTTTTTTTTTTTGTCTTTTTTTTAAGACAGTGTCTCCCTGTGTTGCCATGGACAGTGGATTACTTCCAAAATCAAGGACAGAGGGTCATCATTAGACACTCACTTAAGATGCAGCTCGTACCCTCTTCTTGCTGTATGTAACTCTCCCCCAGGTGTACATGTGCTCAGAAGGTGTTAGAGAATGTGGGTGGTGGATCTATGGAGGACACCATCTTTGTCACAGTAGGGAATTCTACATGATGCTTTGTCTATAAAGATGCCCAATATACACAGTGATTCAATGAGCTATACATGGGAGAATCATTACTTTGGTCGTTTTCTGAGGTTAACAGACTTCTTTTGTATCTGATAAATTACTGCTAATCTAAATAGTCAAAATAGTCTGTTAATTCAAGTCTGCTTATGTGACAATTTACCACACCCTGAGTAAATGTGATTTTCAAAGCAGGTTTAACAAGTGTCTGAACATAGCTCCTTACAAACCCAGGTCAGAGGCTTCCAACGGATCACATGTGGACGCAGATGAGATGTTCCCCTCCATGAAAGTTAGGGTGCAGGTTGCCATCTAGGCCAGATCTGGTAAGTCACTCATCCCATCAGGATGTCCCGTATGACTGTGTTCAGCAGATGAGACTGGGAAAATTAGTCCCCGTATGACCCAGAAAATTCTTTATTTAAAAAATTGTATTTATTAGCGTGTGTGATGGGGGTAGGCACTCATTGTGTACAAATTTGTGAATTTGGTTCTCAGCTTGTAACTTAACATGGTTCCTGGGACTTGAACCTAAGTCTCCATGTATGCAGATTAAGTGGCTTTACTGGCAGAGTCGTCTTGATGGCCTTAATACCGAGGGAGTCACAATAAAGGGCAGTTTTCACTCTGCAAGACACATTAAATAACTCCTTTATCAAATATCATAAAACTTGTTTAAAATAAGAATTCAAAACATTTCTTTTACTTACCCTGCAAATGTTTTTGTGCATGCCCCAACCAACATTACCTAACAGAGCTCCTTTACAAAGGCCACTGTGTCCCAGAGTGAAATATTCCAAGAATATAGTCTCAGTGAAATCACTTGAGAAACCAACCTCGTGGCTTTAGGTCGCTCAATGCCTGTCTCAACTTAGAACAGCCCTGGAGAAATCACTCAGGGTCTAGGAAATAGTGGCGACCATCACGAAGTCTCTACTGGGGCATGTGGTACCATCCTTATCCGAGCTCCTCAGTCTGGCAGCTACTCCATAAAGCACACAGCTAACTAGTTTCCATTCTAACTGGGCTATAAGCTGGAAGTGGCTGTCCAGGGCAGGAAGAATGGCTTGGAACTGGGACCCAGTGGTGCTACAGCTCTCTATGACCAGGGTCTGCAGACTGACCAGCACATTATCTGGGAGAGCTCTGGGAAGGTTGGGACTGAATCCCTCCCTCCATGAGGATGTGGGTGTGAAACAGGTGCTTGAGTTGACTGGTGCTCAGACACTCAGAAGGATGCTTCAATTCTGCTTCCATCAGTGGACTGGACTTCAATCACTTCAGCTTTTCACACAGCTGCTAATTCTCTGACAGTCAGCAGCTAAAGATGCTTAGCAGTGCCTACATTAAGTTCATCAACCTTCTGGTTCCAGACAGTGTTTCTTGGAACCATTCTAGGAAGGGAGTACCTATTAGCCTGAGTGCTGAGCCGGCCTTTTTCATGAGAAAGTCCCAGTCATCACTCAAGACTCACAAAGGAAGGCAATGGAAATGTCTCACTCCCAACCTGTCTATCTTCCTTGTACAACTGTAGTCATGGCCAGGAAGGGTCAAGGACAATCACAAATGGGTTCCATTAGTTTTCATTTTAAAAGCCTTAGGTGCATATGGCAGCACTCAGGAGGCAGAGGCAGGTGGTTTTCTGTGCATTTAAGTTTTCTGTGATGAAAGCCTGGTCTCCATAGTCAGACATTTTTTTTAAAAAAAGTCCTTAGGAACCTATTGAAGTGGAAACATGTCTAAAACCCCAGTACATGGAAGGCAGGGGCAGGCTTCAGATTTCAACTTGAATCCCAGTGTAGAAAAAAACAGAAAACAAAGCATCCTTAGTAGAAAGGTCATGAAGTCTGGGCTGAGCAGGAAAAGTCTGCCCTAAAAAACAAATGAATCAGGGTTTGGTTGCCTCTGTTTGTAGTCTTAGAATGTAGGAGTCTGAGAGAAGAAGACAGTTACAGAGTCAAAAGCCAGCCTAAGAAACAGGGAGTTCCAGGCCTGTTTGAGCTAGAGTGAGGCCATGTCTTTTTTTTTTTACTTTCTCCATGCATTTTTTGTCTATATCATATTCTTCTTTATTGATATTTATTGATCTCTACATTTTCTCTGCTCCCCTCCCCTGAAGGGGAGAGGGGAGAGGCATGTTCCCAATATACTCAGGAGATATTGTCTTTTTCTACTTTCTATTTCCAATGTAGATTAGATCTATGTAAGTCTCTCTTAGTGTCTGCATTGTTGTCTAAGTTCTCTGGGATTGTGGTTTGTAGACTGATTTTCTTTGCTTTATGTTTAAAAACCACCTATGAGTGAGTACATGTGATAATTGTCTTTTCTGTGTCTGGGTTACCTCACTCAAAATAATGTTTTTAGCTCCTTCCATTTTCCTGCAAAATTCAAGCTGTCATTTTTTTTTTGCTGTGTAGTACTCCATTGTGTAAATGTACCACATTTTTTTTATCCATTCTTTGATCAAGAGGCATTTAGGTTGTTTCCAGGTTCTGGCTATGACCAAAGCTGCTATGAACATAGATGAACACATTTCCTTGTGACATGATTAAACATCCTTTGGATATATACTCAAAAGTGGGATTACTGGGTCTTGAGGAAGGTTGTTTCCTAATTTTCTGAGAAATCGCCACACTAGATCCAAAGGGGTTGTACCAGCTTGCATTCCCACCAGCAATGCAGGAGTGTTCCCTTTTCCCCACAACCTCTCCAGCATAAGTTGTCACCAGTGTTTTTGATTTTGGTCATTCTTACAAGTATAAGATAGAACCTCAAGAGTTGTTTTGATTTGCATTTCTCTGATGACTAAGGATGTTGAACATTTCTGTAAGTGTTTTCAGCCATTTAGATTCCTCTGTTGAGAGTTCTCTATTTAGGTCTATACTCCATTTTTTTTATTGTATTATGTGATCTTTTGGTGTCCAATTTCTTTAGAGTTCTTTGTATATTTTGGAGATCAGACCTCTGTCTGATATGGGGTTAGTGAAGACCTTTTCCCATTCTGTAGGCTGTCATTTTGTCTTGTTGACCATGTCTTTTTTTATGGAGATTTTCAGTTTCAGGAGGTCCCATTTACTAATTGTTTCTCTCAGTGTCTGTGCTTCTGGGGTTACATTTAGGAAGTAGTTCCCTGTGCCAATGCTTTCAAGTGTACTTCTCAATTGCTCTTCTATAAGGTTCAGTGTGGCTGGCTTTATGTTAAGGTCTTTGATCCATTTGGACTTGAGTTTTGTGCATGGTGATAAATATGGGTCTATTTTCATTTTTCTACATGTTGACATCCGGTTATGCCAGCACCACCTGTTAAATATGCTTTTTTTTTCATTTGATATTTTTTGCTTCCTTGTCAAAACCCAGGTGTTCGAAGATGTCTGGATTGATATCTGGGTCTTCTATTTGGTTCCATTGGTCCCCCTGTCTGTTCTTATGCCAATACCAGGCTGTTTTCAGTACTGTAGCTCTGTAGTAGAATTTGAAGTCAGGGATTGTGATGCCTCCAGAAGTTCTTTTATTTTACAGGATTGTTCTGGCTATGCTGGTTTTTTTTGCCTTTCCAAATGAAGTTGAGTTCCATTCTTTCGAGGTCTTTGAAGAATTTTGCTGGGATTTTGATGGACATTGCGTTAAATCAGTAGATTGCTTTTTGGTAAGATTGTTGTTTTTACTATGTTAATTATGCCTACATGGGAGCATGGGAGGTCTTTCCACTTTGTGTTGTCTTCTTCAATTCCTTTCTTTAAAGATTTAAAGTTCTCGTCATACAAGTCTTCC
>NC_022016.1:85876639-85878198 GCF_000317375.1 Microtus ochrogaster | reverse complement strand
CTATAGAAACAAAGGAACTCCCGCCCGCTTGGTTGCCCTGAGGATTCAGACCCAGTGCCCAGACAGGCTGGGCTGGGTGATGTTATGTGCCGAAAGAGGGCAGGGGGCTGAAGTGGGAGGGCTCTGGATGCAAGCTGGGTGGGATAGGAAGAAAGAGGCAGTATGCAGGGAATAGAGGCACTGCAGAGAGCCCAAGAAGGATAGTGGGCTGAGGAACCCCTGAGTTCCCTGTCCCAGGCTGGCGCCGCAGGGTCAGAAACTCACCCCAATGTTGGCTCTCCTGGTGCCAAGAGATCAGGTCCTGATTTTTTTTTTTAGTTAATCTTGTATCCTGCTACATTGTGGAAAGTGTTTATGAGCTGTAGAAGTAGAAGTTCCTTGGTAGAATTTTTGGGATCACTTATGTAAACTATCATATCATCAGTAAACAGTGAGAGTTTGACTTCTTCTTTTGAAATTTGTATCCCCTTGATCTCCCTTTGGTGTCTTATTGCTCTAGCTAGGACCTTATGAACTATATTGAATAGATTTGGAGAAAGTGGACAACCTTGTCTTGTTCCTGATTTCAGGGAAATCTCTGGGAGTTTTTCTCCATTTAGTTTGATCTTTGACGTTGGCTTGCTGTATATTGCCTTTATTATGTTTAGATATGTTGCTTGTATCCCTGCTCTCTCAAAGACCTTTATCATGAAGGGTTGTTGTATTTTGTCAAATGCTTTTTTGGCATGTAATGAGATGATCATGTGGCTTTTATTTTTTAGCTTGTTTATATGATGGATTACTTTGACAGATTTTTATATGTTGAACCACCCCTGCATCTGTGGCATGAAGCAGACTTGGTCATGGTGGATGATGGCTCTGATGTGTTCTTGGATTCGATTTTCTAGTATTTTATTTAGTATTTTTGCCTCAATGTTCATGTGGGATTGGTCTATAATTCTCTCTCTTAGTATTTGTCTTTCTGTGGTTTGGGTATCAGGGTAATTGTAGCCTCATAAAAAGAGTTTGGCAATGTTCCTTCTGTTTCTATTGTGTGGAATACGTTGAGGAGTGTTGGTATTAGTTCTTCTTTGAAAGTCTTATAGAATTCTGAGCTGAAACCATCTGGTCCTGGGCTTTTTTTGGGGGGAGGGGGGGTTGGGAGACTTTTGATGACAGTTTCTATTTCTTTAGTAGTTATAGGTCTTTTTAATTTGCCTATCTGGCCTTGATTTAATTTTGGTAAGTGATATTTATATAGAAAGTTGTCCATTTCCTTTAAGTTTTCCTTTAAGTTTGTACAGTACAGGTTTTTGAAATATGACTTGATGATCCTCTATATTTCCTCTTTGTCTGTTGTTATGTCCCCCTTTTTATTTCTGATTTTGTTAATTTGGATATTCTCTCTTTTCCTTTTGGTAAGTTTGGATAAAGGTAGGGCTATTTTGTTGATTTTCTTTAAGAACAAACTGCTTGTCTCATTGATTCTTTGTATTGTTTTCTTGTTTCTAGTTTGTTGATTTCAACTCTCAATTTGATTATTTCCTGCTGTCTAGTTCTCTTAGGTGAGTTTGCTTCTT
>NC_022016.1:85872456-85874194 GCF_000317375.1 Microtus ochrogaster | reverse complement strand
TATAAATCTTGGTCTGGATCTCCTCTTGCAGAAGTCCCTGGCTTGGAGTTGGACCTGTTCTGGTGGAGATCTCTGACTCTGGATCTGGTCGCTGATTCAATCATGATCCGCCTGTGTCCGGGAACTGGCTTTGCTCCTGTCTTTTGCTCCAGGTGAAGCTTGTTCTTTTGCCTTAGGTTCAGTCCCACTCCAGTTCCGGTGGAGGTTGCAGACTTTGAGTAACGTTGTTGGCTCAATCCTGGTCTGCCAGTGTCCCAAGACTGGGTTGGCTCCCATTGCTGGATTTGCTCCTAGCTTCTGCTTCTGGTGGAGCTTGTTTCCTCAGGCCCTCTCTGTCCTAGGAGGAGTCTCTTTCAGTTCCACTCCTGTGGAATTCGTGGCCCAAGAGGGAATAACTTGCCTCAGGGCAACTTTGACTTAGGTTACAAGCTTTGACCTGTATCTGTTTATCCTGGTCTGGATTCCCTCCTACAGAAGTCCCTGGGTTGGAATTGGACCTGGAAAGATTTCTGGTTCCAATCTATTGCCTGGTAGGTTCCAGGCTCGGGTGTATCCGAACCCACAGAGGACCTGCTTACTTCCTCAGAGTTCTCAGACTCACCCTGGGACCCGCAGGAGTCCCAGGTTCCTGTCTATTTCCTTTGATGTCCCAAACCAATGCTTGAACCCACAGAGGACCCTGCTCAGGCCTACTTTCTCTGAGGTCCCTGACTCACATCTGGCCCCACCGAGATCTCTGGTTCCTGCCTATTTCCTCAGAGGTCCCAGGTTCACTCACACCCAGGCTGACATATGTCCTGGCTCCAGCCTAGTTCCTGGGAGGTCCTAGACTCTTGCCCAGGCCCACCGGGGTATTGGTTTAGGTCTACTCCCTTGAATGTCCCGCATTCACATCTCGACGCTCAGCAGTCTCTCTCTTTGCAGCTCTTAATATTCTTTCTTTATTCTGTATGTGTAGTGTTTTGTTTATTCTGTGGCAAGGGAACTTTTTTGGATACAGTCTGTTTGGTGTTCTGTAGCTTCTTATATATTTATAGGTATATCATTCTTTAGGTTGGGAAAGTTTTCATTTATGATTTTGTTAAATATATTTTCTATGCTTTTGAGTTGACCTCCTTCTTCTATACCTATTATTCTTGGGTTTGGTCTTTTTGTGTTGTCCCATATTTTCTGGATAAATTGTGTTAAGCTTTTGCTAGATTTAATGTTTTCTTTGACTTATGAGTCTATTTTCTCTATTGTGTCTTTAGCATTGGAGATTCTCTCTTCCATCTCTTTTACTCTGTTGTTTATACTTGTATTTATGGTTCCTGATCATTTTCTAATTAGTTCTGTTTCTATAATTCCCTTAGCTTGTGTTTTCTTTATTGTCTCTATTTCAGTTTTCAAGGCTTGAATAATTTCTTTCATATGTTTTATTGCTCTATCTTAGTTTTCTTTAAGAGTTTTGTTGATATTTTCCATTTTTTGTTTGTCTTTTCCTCTATTTCTTTGAGGAAATTTCTCATTTCCTCTTTAAGTGTCTCAAGCATTCTTCTGGAGTTATTTTTTATGTCATTTAATTCTGCTTCATCTATATTTGGTTTGTCAAGTCTTAATGTTGTTGGGTCACTAGATTTTACTGGTGTCATGTTGTTCTTTGTGGTGTTGCATGTATTCTTACCTTGTCTACTCTTTTTTTTTTCCCCTCTAGTTGGTGTGGTTGGGGCTGTCTGTTACTCTGGTGATTAATCTTCTA
>NC_022016.1:85868964-85872189 GCF_000317375.1 Microtus ochrogaster | reverse complement strand
GAGATCCAAGACTCATGTGTGCCTGGAATTGAAGAGAACCTGGCTCAGGCCTACTCCCTCTGAGATCCCAGACTGATGACCAGGCCCAAAGAGCCCTTGGCTCAGGCCAACTTCCAAGGAGGTCCCAGACTCATGCTTGGACCTGCAGGGGTGTGCTGACTCAGGTCTACTCCCATAAAGGTCCCAGATTCATGCATGTACCTGCAGCGGTCTCTGGATCAGGCCTCCTTGCTCAGCAGTTGCTTCCTATACTCGCTCCTGTGCAGCTCTTTACCTCAGACCTGCTCCTGCTGGCCCAGTTGTGCTTCCCATGCATCCCTGGTCTGACTCTGCTCCTGCTCCTGTGGAATTCACCCTCCCTGGCCAGCTCTGGCCCATGTTGCTGGCTCCATCATCTTGTTTGTTTGTTTATTTTTGTTTTGCTTTGCTTTTGTTTTCCAAGACAGCATCTCTCTGTGTAACAACTTTGGATATACTGGATTGCTTTGCAGACCAGGTTGGTTTCAAACTCATACAGATCCACCTGCCTCTGCCTCTCAATTGCTATTATAAGTATAATGGTTTAATGCTGAGCTGAAGTTCCCCAAAAGGCAGCAGCAGGCAGGCCACAAGGGGAAGCAAGTTCCCACCACCAAAGGCCTTTCTGGGTCCCAGGAATGTGGGACTGGGTGTGTGAGAGCAGCCACGGCAGATGAGAGACAGAGATGGATAGGCACACCATGCAGAGTGAGTATTTATTTAGTGGATTATGGAATGGCAAGGGAAAGGGTGGAAGGGGAGAAGAGAGAAGAGAGAGAGAGAGAGAGAGAGAGAGAGAGAGAGAGAGAGAGAGAAGAGGGGAAGCTACCAGGCCATTACAATAAGTGTGTGCATCACTACCTCCCTGCTGAAGGTCTCATGATATATTATCTAACATTTGATATAATTATGTTGTGGTACATCAACACTGACAGAGTCCACTAAGAGACATAGGAACATGATGTGAGTACTAGACATCCTTTTACAATGTATTTCCAATTATTTAAAATGCATCTGTGTTTAGTTGAGACCCAGCTGCCACATGTAAAATTCATTCCAGCACTTACGGCTAGGGAAGAATTGTGGAAGCTGGGGTAGAAAGACTGTGAGGGCCAGGGGGCTATAAAGTTAACTGTGAGACTGTGTCTCGTAGAAATGTCAAAAGTTAAGCATTGGCCGGGCGGTGGTGGGGCACGCCTTTAATCCCAGCACTCGGGAGGCAGAGGCAGGCAGATCTCTGTGAGTTCGAGACCAGCCTGGTCTACAGAGCTAGGTCCAGGGGAAGGCCCCAAAACCCAAGAAAAACCCTGTTTCAAAAAACAAAAAAAAAAAAAAAAAAAGTTATTCATTGAAGTCTCACAAACATGATCGCCCAAAGATGAGCTGTGCAAGAATAATAGACATGCCAAAGTCACCAAAGGGATAAATTGAGGGCCTCAACTCTACACAAAGCCCTAAGGAATACTGAGAATGGAGAGTTAGGCAATCCAAGGCAAGGACACACCAATTGGTTATTCAGTACAGAAGAGTCAGCCCTGAAAACATACATATGAATAATATACTGTCAGAGCAGGTTATATTTCAGAATAAATATGTATACACATTTACATGTATGCATGTAACAGCAATTAATAAAAGACCATGAATTTAAAATGGAGCAAGGAAGGGACTATGGGAGGTTTAGATGGATACTGATGTCCACACAAGGCAGCACTTCTTTCATTGTGAAGTACCATGGTTGTATTACTGTTATCATTCATAAAAACAATGAGTGAGTGACCCGAGACTGGTCCCAGGAGGGGCAGAGGGGGGTCACTGATGCCTTGTGGAGTCTCATGACCTGAGGCCTCAGCAGGAGACTGAAAGATAGATTTGCCGTACAGACACAGATGGGGTATTGAGTTTACTTACTGGCTTATAAGGGAGTAAGGGAAGCAGGGGAACTTAAAAGAGAGGGAAAGAGAGAGAGGCAGAATCTGCCTTTCCAGGAGAGAGAAGAGAGACAGATTCCCTTGCCTGATTGTAAGGGGAGGAGGTTGGGAGTTGGCAGAGCTTGTCTCTTAAAGGGACAGGTTACCCAGGTAACAGAACAGGCCAGCAGATTACAATAGTTACATCTATATTATAAAAGTCCTTAAATTTTCATTTTTTAAATATTTATTTTCATCTTATGTGTATGAGTGTTTGCCCCCATGTATGCCTGAGAACCCCTTGAGTGCAGTGCCAGAAGAGCCTAGAACACAGTGTCAGGCACCCCTGGAACTGAGTGGAGTTAGAGATGGTGTGAGTCACCACGTGGGTGCTGCTACTGAACCCTGGTAGTCTGCAAGAGTAGCCAGTGCTCTTAACCAGGCAGCCTTCTCTCCAGAGCTTCCCCTTTTCTGATCTGAGCATGTGCCTGCTGTTTCCTAGGATGATCTCAAGCTCACTGTGTTGCCCTCAGTGCCTTCAACTTCTGATCTTGCTGCTTAGGGGCCATGTGCTGGGATTTCACCCCCACTCCCAGTTCATTACACAGTGCTTTCTGCTGCAGACCAGACCCAGGGCTTCCTGTGTGCTAGGCAAGTAGTCTAACAAGGGAGCCACACATAGTCTTAAATTATTGTTTGGTTTGCTTTATTAGGCCAGATTTCATGAATTCAGGCTGTCTTCCAAAACCTTATGCAGCTGAAGCTGGCCTGGGAATCCTGATCCTCCTGCTTTTAGCTTCCAAACACTGATGTTACAGGCATTGGCTACAGCAACCAAACCCAATTTATTTTATTCAAGGATAGGGACCTGGCAAAACCAGATGAACCTGTTATTATCACATTTTCCAAGCATTTTCAATTTGATGGTATCACATTTTAAATAAGTAAACCCTAGAGCTGGAGGGACTGATCACTCAATTGTTAAGGGCACTAATTGCACTTTAGAGGACCCAAGTTCGGTTCTGAACACTGAGGTTGAGCACTGGCAACTCTCTGTACGTCCCTCTCTAGGCAGACCTTACATCCTCTTCTGGCCTCTGCTGGCACCTACACCGATGCACACACCTTTGCATTCAAACACGTACACAATTTAAAATTAGCATGCGTGCTGGGTCATTTGTGATCCATACTTGCCTGAGACTCCCTATCCTGCTGGCTTTGAACACCAGATCTTGTTTGTTCCTTCAAGTCTAAAATCCATACCCGTCTTAAATCCAAAATTCTACTTAATTTTTTT
>NC_022016.1:85866400-85867322 GCF_000317375.1 Microtus ochrogaster | reverse complement strand
TAGGATCAATCTCCAGGCAGGTACAGGCTGCACACCCACTGTACCAGCCCAGCCTCATGCCAGCCTTTGTTTCCTGTTTTGAGGTGTGTTCTCATTTATTTATTTATTTATAGATTAGGATTTCCTACTCAATCCTGCCTTGGCCTGGAAGAGATTTTGCTGGGTAACAAACAGGCAGGGGGTTTTGTTGAATAAGTCATTATTTGAGTCTGTTTGTAGACTCTGTTCAGTTTGACCTTGAACTCAAGGAAGATGTAATTGCTAGATGTGGCAGGTGTCAGTCATTCAAATTTATTCGACTCTGGGCTGATCTCTTCCTCTTTTTCTTTCTTTCTTTACTTTTTTTTGTTTTGTTTTTGTTCTTTTTTGTTGTTTTTGTTTGTTTGTTTGTTTGTTTTTCAACACACAACAGAGTTTCTCTGTATCCCTGGCGGTCCTTCAACTGTCTCTGTAGACCAGGCAGTCTTAAACTCATAGGAATTCTCTTTGAGTGCTGGAATTAAGGGCACGGGCCACCAACACCCAGTTTGTGCTGATGATCTTAACTCAACTTCAATCAGGCAAGGTTCTGTACAACTTTAAACCCAGCACTTGAGAGGCAGAGGCAATCTCTCTGAATTCATGGCCATCCTGGTCTGCAAAGCGAGATCCAGAACTGCCAGGGCTGACATCCTGTAATCAAACAACAATAACAAGAAGATTTTTTCTCTGCTTATTGATTCATGGTCCCATTATAAAGACTAGGATGTTCTCAGTCTTGTAGGGAACATTCTGCTTCCCTTGTCTCAGTGTTCAAATTAGAATTGTGAACCATCACTTTACTCCTGATTTGAGATTTCATGCTTTTTGTTGTTGTCTTCCTTCAGTTTCTGGAGACTTCAGGTACGATGTTCTAAAGCTCTAGAAGTAACCAACCATCACA
>NC_022016.1:85854930-85857399 GCF_000317375.1 Microtus ochrogaster | reverse complement strand
CTGAACAGACCCTATGGCAGGAGGGTTACTGAAGCCCAGCTGTGCTTTCCACGCATCATGGCAATCATTCCATAAGGGGCAAAGCTGGTACACACTTGAAAATGAAGAGACTAATAAATTAAAGCACATTTAATAAGCAAATTCTTAGTGTTGTGAGGTGACTTGGGGAATGGGTTTTTACCTTCTACAGAGTCTCAGTTCACTCTCTCTCCTGAAAGGAGATCTAATTAACTAGACAAACCCAATTCACACCAACACACCCAGGAAGGAGGATTGCCCAGACTTACAGGTCAGCACAGGCTGTATAACGAGTTCCAGATAGGCTTCAGCTGTATAGAAGAAATTATGAGGAAAAATTTAAAAACTAATAATGCAAGGTAACAAGGAAGCCCAGAGCTCAGAGTTTGTTGAGAAGTTTCATGGATGGCCATGGGATCCTCACTGTAATCTCAGGTTTTATGCATTCCCACATGGAGCTCTGACACACTCACACTACAGGTGTAAAATATCAAAGAGGGTGGCTGCTCCATTGTCCAAACTGGTGGCAGCTTGGGGCTGAGAGGTGGGATACAAGGGTTACGTGTGAGAGGGAAAAGGGGATATAAGGATCAGAATGACTAGAGAGGACATTCTGAGCCTTGGAGCCTGGAGTGACTACCTGTCCCTGCAGGGATTAGAACACCTGCTACCAGTGTTGAAATCAAGTAAGTCACTCACTGTAGTGATATTTTATGTATGTTCTATAAGTAAAGTTTACCTGATGATCAGAGGTAAAAATGAGTCACTAGAGGCCAGGCAGTGGTGTCAAACATCTTTAATCCCAGTATTTGGGAGACAGAGGCAACTGGATCTCTGTGAATTCAAGGCCACCCTTAGCTACACAAGAACAATGCAAAAACAGTTACACTTGGTCATGGCTCACACCTTTAATCCCAATACTAGGGAGTCAGTCACAAGCCTTTAATCCCAGCTCTAGAGATAAATATAAGGTGCGAGGAAAGCAACTCGCTCTCTTTTGTTCTGAGGATTTCTTCGAGGTAAGAGCTCTGAATTTCAGAACACTGACTCAACACTACTTGGAAATACAGCTCTTTTCTGGCCTTGTCATGGAAGTGATTCCATCAAAAGACAGAACTGGTATAGCCGTGAAAATAAAGGAAGGAGCAAAAAAAAAAAAAGGAAGAGAGGACACATGAAATAGAGAGAGAAGGAATTGGAGGAATAAAAGAAACAGTTAAAGAGTTCATTTGAAGTGACTATCACAGGCTATAAACACAAGCTATAAACACAGCATCTTCATCTCCACACAGAACCCAAAGTACCAAATGTCAGGCACAGGTGAAATCATCCAGGGACACAATGTGCTATTGTCTCCAATGTAGCTCATCATAGGTGTTAGGGAGGGACAGGTTAAACTTTGGCCATTTAAACTACTGCCAATCGGGAGAGAATGGAGGAGGAGAGCAGAGAGAGCCTTCCTCTCTAGGTCTTCAGGGACCTTCCTTTCCTGTCTCTGTAGGCCCCTACTTGACTTGTCAGTACCAACATAATTCCTTGAAGAGAGGTACCCGTAACAAACAGAATGAATATACACATTTGATTTCAAGACACCGACTCAATACCACTTGGCAATACAGTTGTTTTTTTGGCCTATCATTATAATGATTTCATCAAAAGCAGAGTGAATATAGCTATGGAAATAAAGGAAGGAACAAAGAAAAAAGAGAGGAGACATGAATACAGAAAGAGAGATGGGATGGGAGGAATGACAGAACAAATGAAGGAGGGAAGGAAGGGAAGAAGGATGGAAAAAGAAAGGAAGATTTAGTGTTTATGCGATAACTCTGGGAATGGGTCCTCATCTTCAGCAGTATCCTAGTTCATTCTTTCCTGCATGGAGGTCTAATCAAACTGAAAATGGTCTGTTCCTTAACTTCTACTAGGCTGTAGGATTGTTGAGATATACACATCAACTCAGGCAAAAAATGAGTTCAGATAGACATTCGAAAGTTATTGAGCCTTTTCTGGAAGAAACTCGATAACAATAATATACATAAGGCAATGTATTACAGCTCAGAGTTTGTAGAGAGTATTCTAGAGGGGTTTGGGATATGACTACAGTCTCAGATTTTGTAAATTCCCACATCTGATCTACTCAAGCGGCAGATGCTGACGTCCAAGTGGGATTGGATGGAAAGATGTTCAATCATCAAGAGAGGGGGCAGCATTGGCAGAAAGGTGGAGCTGTACAGGGAAAGTGTGAGGGGAAAGGGGATGTGAGGGTTAGGATGGCCAGGCAAGACTCTGGGAGACTTGGAGCCCGGAATGACTGCTTGGAACTTTTGGACCTGTAACGCATGTTCTGCGTGTCCTGATTATGTAAGCCATTCACCCCCAACAGGACACAGTCATACCCGGGATCAGCAGTCTCTCATTTCCTGTTAGTATTTTTGCTTTTGTATTTGTTTT
>NC_022016.1:85835096-85835574 GCF_000317375.1 Microtus ochrogaster | reverse complement strand
TTTGTATTGAATAACCAGTGGGTCTACCCTTCCCTAGGGTAGGCTAACTCTCCATTCTCAGAATTCCTTAGGGCTTAGTGTAGGGTTGAGGTCTTCTGGCTATTCCTATGGCTACTTTGGCATGTCCATTATTCTTGCTCGGCTCATCTTTATGCAACCATGTTCATGAGACTTTAATGGTATGACTTCTAACATCTGTAGGAGGTACCGTCTCACAGTTAACTTCCTGACCTTCTGGCTCTCACAGTCTTTCTTCCCACCCCATTTTCTGTGATTCTTCCCGAGCTGGCATGAATTTTTGATGTATGAACTGGGTCTCAACTAAACATGGTGCATTTTAAATCATTGGAAATATGTTGTAAAAGGATGGCTAGTGGTCACAGCATATCCTTATGCCTCTTAGTGGACTCTGTCAGTGTTGATGTAACATAATTATATCCAATGTCAAATAATATATCAAGAGCACTTTAGCAGGATG
>NC_022016.1:85830983-85834862 GCF_000317375.1 Microtus ochrogaster | reverse complement strand
TCTCTCTCTCTCTCTCTCTCTCTCTCTCTCTCTCTCTCTCTCTCTCTCTCTCGTCTTTTCCCTTCTCCCCTTCCTCCTTTCCCTTCTCCTTCCATAACTCCATAACTCACTAAATAAATACTCACTCTGCATGGCATGCCTATCCATCTCTGTCTCTCAACCCCCAGGGCTCCTCTAACCTGCTGGATCCCACAGTCCTGGGAATCACAAAGGCCTCGGGTGGTGGGACCAGGCTGACCCTCATGGCCTGCCCACTATGGTCCCTTGGAGAACTGTACCATAGCATTAAATCATTATACTTATAATAGCACTTTGGAGGCAGAGAGAGGTGGATCTGTATGAGTTCAAGACCAACCTGGTCTGCAAAGCAATCCAGTACATCCAAAGCTGTTACATAGAGAGATGCTTAGGGGAAAAAAAAGGAAAAGAAAAACAAAAACAAACAAATAAGAGGACTGGGCCAGTGACCTAGGCCAGAGCAGACCTGGGAGAGTGAATTCCACAGGAGCAGGAGCAGATCCAGACCAGGGATGTTTGCAGAAGCAGGACTATGCGAGAGACCTAGGCCAGAGCAGGCCTGAGGAGACTAGCTCCACAGGCACAGGTACAAGGGAGCAGCTGCTGAGCAAATGAGCCAGAGCCAGAGACCGCTGCAGGTCTGAGCATGAATCTGGGACCTTCGAAGGAGTAGACCTGAGCCAAGACTCCTGCAGGTCTAAGCATAAGTCTGGGACCTCAGAGGGAGTAGGCCTGAGCCAGGAGGTCCTCTGCGGATCCGGGCACACTTGAGTCTGGGATCTCCGAGGGAGTATATCGGAGCCAGGGATCTTTGCAGGACCAACCCCAAGCCAGGTACCTCTGTGGGAGCAGAGTTAGACCAGGGACATTTACAGAAACAGGTCTGAACCAACAACCTTGATCAGAGCAGGCCTGAGACAGCAAACTCCATGGGAGTGGAACAACCCTGGAGGTGCTGAATGAGATCCAGGAACACGAAGTAACCAATGGGATAACAAGAACCGTGGCACTTACCATGCCATGAGGAACAACCACCTGAGCCTTGGATCCACTAGCACCTAGAAGATTAATCACCAGAGTCACAGGCAGCCCAAACCACATCAGCTAGAGGAAAGAAATGAGTAGACACAGTAAGAACACATGGAACACCCACAAAGAGCAACACGACACCAGTAAAATCTAGTGACCCTACAACAGCAAGACATAAACAACCAAATATAGACGAAGCAGAACATAATGACCTAAAAAATAACTTCAGAAAAATGTCAGAGACTCTTAAAGAGAAAATGAGAAATTCCCTCAAAGAAATGGAGGAAAAGACAAACAAAAAAAAATGATATCAACATTGAAAGAAAACCAAGAAAAAGCAATCAAACATATAAAAGAAACTATTCAAGACTTGAAAATTGAAATAGAGACAATAAAGAAAACACAAGCTGAGGGAATTATAGAAATGGAAATCATGAGAAAACAATCAGGAACCACAAATGCAAGCATAACCAGAATATAAGGGATGGAAGAGAGAATCTCAAGCTCTGAAGATACAATAGAGAAAATAGACTCATCAGTCAAAGAAAACAGTAAATCTAACAAAAACTTAACACAAAATATCCAGGAAATATGGGACATCATGAAAAGACCAAACCTAAGAATATTAGGTATAGAAGAAAGAGAAGTTCAACTCAAAAGCACTGAAAATATATTTAACAAAATCATAGGAAAAGCTTTCCCAACTGAAAGAAAGATATGCCTATGAAGATACAATAAGCTTACAGAACACCAAATAGGCTGGATTAAAAAAGAGTTCCCTCACCAAATAATAATAAAAACACTAAACATACAGAATAAAGAAAGACTACTAAGAGCTGCAAAGGAAAAAGGTCAAGTAACATATGAGGGCAGACCTATCAGAATTACACCTGATATCTCATTGGAGACAATGAAAGCCAGAAGGTTGTGGTCAGCGTTCTGCAGACATTAAGAGACCATGGGTGCCAGCCAGGACTACTACACCCAGCAAACTTTCAATCACTATAGAAGGACAAAACACGATATTCCATGAAAAAAACAATACCTAGTCACAAACACAGCCCTACACAAAGTACTAGAAGGAAAAATTCAACCCAAAGAAGTTAGCTACATGAACAAGAACACTGACAATTGATGATGTCACAGCAGCAAATCACAAAGAAGGGGAAAACACACAAATTAGCATCACCACCAATGAAAACGAAATTAACAGAAGATAGCAATCACTGGTCATTAATATTCCTTAGTATAAATGGACTCAACTCACCTATAAAAAGATACAGGCTAACAGATTGAATATGAAAACAGAATCCATCCTTCTGCTGCATAAAAGAAACACACCTCAAACTCTAAGACAGACATCACCTCAGAGTAAAGGGTTGGGAAAAAATTTTTCCAATCAAATGGACCTAAGAAACAAGCTGGTGTAGCTATCCTAATATCTAACAAAATAAACTTTAAACTAAAATCAATCCAAAGAGACAAAGAAGGACATTTCATATTAGTCACAAAGAAAATCTAACAAAAGGAAATCTCAATACTGAAAATCTATGTCCCAAATATATATATATATCCTAAAACTTAAATCATACATTAAACCCCACACACTAATAGTGGGAGACTTCAGCAATCCACTCTCACCAATGGACAGGTAAGTCAGACAGAAAATTAACACAGAAATAAGGGAATTAGCCGGGCGGTGGTGGCGCACACCTTTAATCCCAGCACTCGGGAGGCAGAGGCAGGTGGATCTCTGTGAGTTCAAGACCAACCTGGTCTATAAGAGCTAGTGCCAGGACAGGCTCCAAAGCCACAGAGAAACCCTGTCTTGAAAAACCAAAAAAAAAAAGAAAAGAAAAGAAATAAGGGAACTAACGAATGTTATGACTCAAATAGACTTAACAGACATCTATAAAATATTCCATCCAAACATAAAAGAATATACCTTCCATATTCAAGTTATGGGCAAAAAAAAAAAGAATACACCTTATTCTCAGCACCTCATGAAAACTTCTCAAAAATTGACCACAAACATGCTAACAAAACAAGCCTCAACAGATACAAAAAAATTAAAAAATAAAAGAATAACCCCATGTATCTTATCAGATCAGCATGGCTTAAAACTAGAATTCAATAGCAATGCTAATTCCAGAAAGCCCACAAACACATGAAAAGTTAACAATGCTCACCTGAATCATCAAGGTGTCAAGGAAGAAATAAAGGGAGAAATTAAAGACTTCCTAAAATTCAATGGGAATGGCCACACAACATACCCAAATTTATGGGACACAATGAAAGCAGTGGTAAGAGGAAAGTTCATAGCACTAAATGCATACATAACTAAATGCATACATAAAGAATCTGGGGGGGGCCCTCTCTTACCAAAATTGAATCAAGACCAAATAAGCAAATTATAAAGACCTATAATTGCTGAACAAATAGAAACAATCATCAAAAGACTCCCCTACCCAAAAAAAAAAAAAAAACAGGATCAGATTGTTTCAGCTCAGAATTCTACATTTTCAAAGAACTAATACCAATACTCCTCAAATTGCTCCACACAACAGAAATAGAAGGACCATTGCCAAACTCTTTTATGAGGCTACAATTACCCTGTTACACAAACTACATATAGATATTACTAAAAAAAAAAAGAGAGAGAGAGAGAGAGAGAGAATTAGAGGGCTGGAGAGATGGCTCAGTGGTTAAGAGCATTGCCTGCTCTTCCAAAGGTCCTGAGTTCAATTCCCAAAAACCACATGATGGCTCACAACCATCTGTAAAGAGGTCTGGTGCCCTCTTCTGGCCTTCAGGCATACACACAGACAGAAT
>NC_022016.1:85830133-85830883 GCF_000317375.1 Microtus ochrogaster | reverse complement strand
CCTGCAGGCATACACACAGACAGAATATTGTATACATAATAAATAAATAAATATTTTAAAAAAAAGAATCTGGGGAAATCCCACACTAGTGAATTAACAGAACATTTGAAAACATTAGAACAAAAAGAACCAAATTCACCCAAGAGAACTAGACAGCAGGAAATATTAAAATTGAGAGCTGAAATCAACAAAATAGGAACAAAGAAAACAATATAAAGAATCAATGAGACAAAGAGTTGGTTTTTCAAGAAAACCAACAAAGTAGGCAAACTTTTATCCAAACTAACCAAAAGGCAAAGAGAGAATGTCCAAATTAACAAAATCAGATATAAAAGGGGAACATAACAACAGACACCAAGGAAACCCAAAGAATCAGATCATATTTCAAAAACCTGTACTGCACAAAATTGGAAAACTTAAGGAAAATGGACAACTTTCTGGATAAATATCACTTACCAAATTTTTTTTAAATATTTATTTATTGTGTACACAATAGTCTGTCTGTGTGTATGCCTGAAGGCCAGAAGAGGGCACCAGACCCCATTACAGATGATTGTGAGCCACCATGTGGTTGCTGGGAATTGAACTCAGGACCTTTGAAAGAGCAGGCAATGTTCTTAACCTCTGAGCCATCTCTCCAGCCCTCTCTTACCAAAATTGAATCAAGACCAAATAAGCAAATTATAAAGACCTATAACTGCTGAACAAATAGAAACAATCATCAAAAGACTCCCCTACCCAAAAAAAAAA
>NC_022016.1:85828837-85829998 GCF_000317375.1 Microtus ochrogaster | reverse complement strand
TGGCCTTCAGGCATACACACAGACAGAATATTGTATACATAATAAATAAATAAATATTTTAAAAAAAGAGAGAATTACAGACCAATCTCACTCATGAACATTGATGCAAAAACATTAATAAGATACTGGCAAACTGAATCCAAGGTCACATCAGAACCATCATCCACCATGATCAAGTCGGCTTCATCCCAGAGATGCAGGGATGGTTCAACACAGAAAAATCTGTCAACATAATCCACCATATAAACAAACTGAAAAATAAAAACCAAATGATCATCTCATTAGAGACCAAAAAAAAGCTTTGGACAAAATACAACATTCCTTTATGATAAAGGCTTGGCAAGAGCAGGGATATAAGGAACATACCCACACATAATAAATGCAATCAATATACAGCAAGCTAACAGCCAACATCAACCTAAGTGGATAGAAACTCCCAGTGATCTCACTGAAATCAGGAACAAGACAAGATTGTCCATCTCTCCATATCTATTCAATAAAGTCCTTGAGGTCCTAGCTAGAACAATAAGACAACAAAGGGAGATCAAGGAAATACAAAGAAGTCAAATTCTCATTATTCGCTGATAATATGATAGTTTACATAGGCGACACCAAAAATTACCAAGTAACTTCTACAACTCATAAACACTCCCAGTAATGTAGCAGGATACAAGATTAACTCAAAACAATCTGTAGCCCTCCTGTATACAGATGATAAATGGGCTGAGAAAGAAAACAGAGAAACATCACCCTTCACAATAGCCACAAATAGCATAAAATATCTCAGAGTAACTCTAACCAAACAAGTGGAAGACTTGTATGACAGGAACTGTAAATCTTTGAAGAAAGAAATTGAAGATGACACCAGGAAGTGGAAAGATCTCCCATGTTCTTGGCTAGGTAGAATTAACAAAATAAAAAAATGGCAATCTTACCAAAACCCATCTACAGATTCAATGCAATTTCCATCAAAATCCCAGCAAAATTCTTCATAGAATTCAAAAGAATGGTACTCAACTTCATATGGAAAAGCAAAAAACCCAGGATAGCCAAAACAATCCTGGATAATAAAAGGACTTCTGGAGTCATCACAATCCCTGACTTCAAATTCTACTACAGAGCTACAGTACTGCAAACAGCCTGGTATTGTCATGAAAAAAA
>NC_022016.1:85826848-85827930 GCF_000317375.1 Microtus ochrogaster | reverse complement strand
TACTGTCAGGCGGTGGTGGTGCACGCCTTTAATCCCAGCACTCGGGATGAAGAGGCAGGCAGATCTTTGTGAGTTTGAGGTCAGCTTGTTCTACAGAGCTAGTTCCAAAACAGGCTCCAAAGCTACAGAGAAGCCCTGTCTCAAAAAATAAAACAAAAGACCCAGCAATGCCACTTTTGGTAATATATCCAAAGGATGTGTGTGTCATAGCCAGAACCTAGAAACAACCTAAATACCCCTCAACCGAAGAATGGAAAAGGAAAACATGGCATATTTACACCATGGAGTACTACACAGCAAGAAAAAAAAGATATCTTGAAATTAACAGACAAATTGAGCTAGAAAAAATCATTTTGAGTGCGGTAACCCAGACCCAGAAAGACAATTATCACATGTACCCACTCGTAAGTTGTTTTTAAACATGAAGCAAAGAAAACCAACCTACAAATCACAATCTTAGAGAGCCTGGACAACAATGAGGACTCTAAGAGAGACATATATGGATCTAATCTACATTGGAAGTAGAAAAAGACAAGATCTGTTGAGTAAATTGGGAGCATGGGGCCCTTGGGAGAGGGTTGAAGGAGAAGGCACACAGGCAGGGTGGAAAGCAGAGAAAAATATAGAGCTCAATAAAAATCAATAAAAAAAAACAAATAAAAAACAGTCCTTTGTAAAAGGACTATGTGGTGATATTTCTCAGTTTGAGAGTGTATGTTTTAAAGTGTCTTCCACAATCAGTTATGTTTTTATGAAAGTCAGCACATAAAGACAATGAATGGAATTTAGGACAAAAATTTGGTGCTTTTTTTTTAACTTATTTTATTCCATTTATTACTGTGTGTGTGAGCGCTAGGCGTGTGCTGGGTGAGTGGGCTGGAGGTTGAGGATCTCACTGCCATGGCACCATGCTCTCCACTGACAACATCATGGAGTTCCTCACTGAATGTGAAGATGCTCTCTGTAAAAGTTAGAAGGGAAGGGGGGGGGGGACTTGGGGAAACAGGAGGATTGGGATAAAGGAAGGTTGGACAGGGGAGCACGGAACCACAATTCTTAGTTAAGGGAGCCACTTTAGGGTT
>NC_022016.1:85822436-85825123 GCF_000317375.1 Microtus ochrogaster | reverse complement strand
TTGAGAGCCTTAAACAAGATTATCTACAGCTGGAGTGGCAGCACACACCTTTAACCTCAGCACTCTCTTGGAGTTCAAGGCCAGGACAGGTCCCAAAGCTTCAGTGAAATCCTGTCTAGGGAAAAAAAAAAAAAAGTGAGTTCATTGCAGAAGTAAATTATGAGCCAAGTGCATAAATAAGCAAAGAAATGAATGAGTTTTAAAAAGTAAACGGATTCAGTGTTGTGAAATGAATTCACGCGTGGGTTTCTGATACTCACGCTAGGGTCAGAATTTTCTTTGTTTCTCCCCCCCTCCCCCATCCCCTGTGGAGCTTTGGTTCTGTGTGTAACCAGAAAGAAGTTCCAGGTAAGATTAGGTAGGTGGAGCAAAATCATCCAATCAGATGGCAGCTTTTGTTGGTGGTACAACTGCTCAGGGGTGGGAGGAGAAAGGTTTTTGTTTGTTTGTTTGTTTGTTTTTAAGACGGGGTTTCTCTGTAGCTTTTGGAGCCTGTCCCAGAACTAGATTTTGTAGACCAGACTGGCCTCGAACTCACAGAGATCTGCCTGCCTCTGCCTCCCAAGTGCTGGGATTAAAGGACATTGGAGCCAGAGAGGATACTCAGAACTCTGGAGCCTGTCACCACTGTCCAGATCAGGTAAATCCTTCATCTCCATCAGGACAGCCAAACTGGTTCAGAGACCATTTTAGACACAAGACACACAGGGCATCCTGAAATCTGTCTCTTCATAGACAGAAGACATTGGGCTTGAAAACCCAGGCCGGCTTTCTTCCCCGCTGTCCTCTGTATTTCTTTGGTTTAGTTGTGGGGTTTAAACAGTGCCTCCCTTTGCTGCACAGACCCTCCTAGACCTGGCCAGGTAGTTGTGTTGGGATGGGAATAAATGTCCTCCTGAGCGCTAGGATGACCTGCTTGATCTACCATGCTCTGATTTGTATCTAACAGTTCTTGTGTTTGGTTGGTTTAGAGACAAGGTCTCACTTGGTAAACTGTGTGCTTCAGTCTCCCAACATCTGGGATTCCTGTTGGGAGATATCAGTGTCTTGACTTAAGCTTTGCTCAGTGAACATAGAAAACTTGTTTCTTTGCTTTTTGAAATAGTCTGGTTCGATGGTCCATGTTAGACTCAAACCTACAGAAATACACTGGCCTGATCATCCTCAATGTGGAGGTCAAAACCTTAAATGTCCTTTAAAATTCTTTGTGGCTTTTGGAGACGAGAGAGCAACATTGACTATATTGGCCTGCAGATCATGTGCAACACAGGATGACCTCGAACTGTCTTCCTGCCTCCCCTTCCCGATTTTGGAATAAACTGCTGGTAGCTGCTGGCTGTGGCACAAGCCTTTAATCCCAGGGTGTGGGAGGCAGGCAAGTAGATCTCTGTGAGGTAGAGGTAAATCTCATCTACAGACCTACTTTTCCTAATAACTTGTTTTTATTTTATGTTCATTGGTGTGCTGCCTGAATGTGTGTCTGTGTGTAGGTGTCAGATACCCTCAAACTGAAGTTTACAGACAGTTGATGGCTGCCACGTGTGTGCTGGGAATTTAACCTTGGGCCTCTGAAAGAGCAGCCAGTGCTTTTAACTGCTGAGCCATCTCTAGCCCCCAGAGCTAGTTCTTAAAAATTTATGAATTTTATTGGATGGAATCTCATTAGGTCATGAAGTCTCTGTAACTGAGGCTGACTGGGAACTGGAAATCTGCCTCTTTGCACCTCACAAGAGGTGGGATGCAGGTCACCAGCCTGTTTCTTCATATCTAGCTCTGAAAGTTGTATTTTTGAGACTTGGTCTCATGTAGCCCAGGCTGGCCTTGAATGTATGATCTTTTCGATTACAACTCCTCACTGTTGGGATTCTAGGTGCTTTTCAGGTTAATACAGTGCTGGGAATAGAAGCCAGGACCTCTTGCACCTCCATGTTAAGACCCTGGCTTTAAAATTATCTCCAGGGGCTGAAGAGATGACCCAGCACACGAGACACCACACTGACTGCTCTTCTGGAAATCCTAGGGTCCATTCCCAGCACCTATGTCACAGATCACAGTCACGTAAAGTCCTCTGCTGGCCCGGCACTGCATGTAAATAGTGCACATACATACATGCAGTCCCAATAACCATACACACAAAATCAGCAATATTTTTAATAATTGAAATAAAATTCCTTCAAGAGGCAGGCTGGAAATTTAGCTTTGTGTGTTAGTCTTGATTTGGTTAAGGCTTCACGTTTGTTTGAGTTTTTGAGATGTGGTTTCTTTGTGTCTCCCTGGCTGTCCTGGAGCTCATTCTGTAGACCACAGTGGCCTGGAACTCGCTGAGCTCTGCCTGCCTTAGTCTCCAGAGTGCTGAGATTAAAGGTGTGTACTACCACCATGCAGCGAATTAGTTGGGTATTAATGAGCAATGACTGATAGACTGTAATTAGTCTCTATCTAAATTTTGCCCAGTTTTTTGAGGGTCTTTGGGACAAGACAAGATTTCACAGAACCCACGATGGTCTTGTACTTCTGGCCTTCTAGCTCTGCCCCTGCTTCTCTGCTACACTGGTTTCAGTTATTATCTCATTGCTATTTAATGTGTTTGTAATCCCTGATATCATACTTCATGAGTTGCACTTATGTGCATTAATTTAAAAAAAATTAGTTTTGTTTTATTTTCCAAGACAGGGATTTTCTTTTTT
>NC_022016.1:85819860-85821326 GCF_000317375.1 Microtus ochrogaster | reverse complement strand
CTGGTCTACAAGAGCTAGTTCTAGGACAGGAACCAAAAGCTACAGAGAAACCCTGTCTCAAAAAAATAAAATAAAAAAATAAAAGACTAGACTATGTAAAATCTTTCTGCATCTGCCTGTTTAAATGATACCACACTGAGCAATAAGGTCACACGAGATTGGCGAGTGTCCAGCTCTAGGATCTTAGGGTGAGCTGAGTTCAGCCTGGCCTATATAGCTGGCTCTGGGCTGGCTACATAATGAGCAAAACCAAGTTGCTAGAAAGACATGAACCGCCACTGCCATCCTCCCAAACACATACCCAGTACACTCTATACCCCAAAGTAGTATGAAATAGCTAGTTGTCCCCACACCAGATGCTAAATCTTTGAAAATTAAAAGCAGTGACCCCATTTCACAGATTCTCCTCAGTCCCTGCCAGGCAGGATCAGTTTGTTGAAGTCAGAACATGAGTATGGTGGGCATGTCACATCTCCATTGTCTCTGAAAGGTGGTTAGGATCCTTTCTGCCATGAGGAAAGGAGCTCAGATTTTTCCTTCCTGGATTCCTTCTTCCAAAGGGCTATGGGCTTCAGAGTAGCAGAGGTTGGGACTGGATGGCACAATGGTGAATGTGACTGATTGTGAGTGGCTCCACAAGCTGCCAGTGTAGCGAGTTTGCCTTTGAGACCACCAAAATAGTGACTAATGAACAAAGCCAATCCCCATCGAGGCCAGAGTGGTGACAGGTGCTCACTGTGAGGGGAAAGAGCTTCATAAGAAAGGCTCTGAAAATATATTTTCTCCTAAATTCTTCCTCAGGACCATCTCCCTAAACATCCATCAGAATGACCTTCCAGGCCCCACCCACACTCCTACAGCTGGGAGTGCAGAGCCTGGTGAGGAATGAGGCCTTGACCATCTCTACTCTGCAGGACCTGCCAATGCTGCTCTTTCCCCCACTGTTCAAGGAGGCCGACACTCAGAGACGAAAAAAGATAATTAAGGCTCTGGTGACAGACTGGCCCTACCCCTGCCTTCCTGCTGGGTTTCTGATGAACAACCCCAACCTGGAGATCTATCAGGCTATGCTAGATGGAGTAGACACATGGCTGCGACGGAGGTTTCGCCCCAGGTAAACAGTAACCACAGAATGCCAAATGGCACACTGGAATATATGGAAGGGAGGGCCATCTGGGCTCAGGGAGTATGGGGTCAAAGATGGATCAGAGGCTTTGGCCAGTATAGAAGGGCTGCTGAGGCTTTGGCTCCTGTTGAATACTTGTAGCAGATGTCAATTTAGTATAAGATACCTCTTGGAACAGATGCAGCCACAGAAGAATGACCCTGTGCCTGTGTCTTCACTGGATAGTAGAAATAGGAGCCGACAGAAGTCCAGAGCAACTGAATGAAAGAACAGGATGGGCCTTCAGGTGCAGCTCAGGCAAAGTATTCATGCTTGACAAGCCTAAGGCTCTGGACTGGGA
>NC_022016.1:85815312-85819320 GCF_000317375.1 Microtus ochrogaster | reverse complement strand
TTTTACAGCCAGAGTTCATCAAGGAGTTGGAACTGAATACAGTGTGCAATCTCTCCACGCTGGCACATTTTGTTCCTTACATCAGCAAGATGAGCCATCTTCACAAAGTCATGGTCATCCGCATCTTCAGAGGAAGCATTACCACTGCCATGGAAGACAAGTGGATCACCAAGATCATGTCTGTGTTCTCCAAGCTCAGCTGTCTCCAACATCTTAGCCTGGATGATGTCTATTTCGTCAATGACCACATGAAACTCTTGCTTAGGTAAGAAAGGATGAAGAGCAGTTTCAGCTACCAGAGTAAACTTTTCTTTTCCACATTAGAAAGTGTGGGCCCCTGGAATCTGTAGGCCACTAAGCATTTCACAGTGAATATGGAGGGATGGTCTTATTCCATGTTAACCGATTCGAGGGCCCACATGATGACACTCAGAAAGCCGAGCAATGAAGTGCGGTGGATTGTATGGTCTGAGCTGCCAGGGTGAGATCTAGTGAGGGTGGGTTGCAGTTTCCTCCACGCAATGCTGTCTGATCTAATATGATGGAACAGGAAAAAGAAGAGCACACAGTATGGGGAGGACACAGAGCTGCATGGTTTCCCAGGTGAGCTCTGTGTTTAGATCTGGGGGAATACATCCCAGCTTGCCCCTAATTCCCAAATAGTGTAAAGGCTCTGTTGAGAGCGGGAGGGCCCTAAGTGGACAGGAAATGGAAAGGCTGGGGTTGAGAGTCAAAGTCACGGCCAAATAGTGAACAGGTGCAGACACTGGGGCAGAGTCAGTCAGTCATTCTTCAGGAGGCAACCTGATGTGGCCTTGTGGGCCCCATCTTTCTCTGTCCTGTAGGCCCTTTAGCCTAATGGCCTCCTTGCAATTCTGAGTCCCTGCTTGTCACTGAAGATTAGAAAAGGTAGCTGTGGAATAAGCCAGTCCTATCATGAAGGTGACACCCTAGGGTGAAAGTGGTGTGTCCTGAGTAATTAGAATCGAATGGGCTGTAGTGTGTGCTCATTGCCATCCCATGGTCACATTGACCCTGGCTATGTGGTCTCTTCTCCCTCTAGGACAAACCCGTCACTGTGTTTCAAATTAACCCCTTGGTCTGTCTTTAGGTGCCTGAAGACGCCCTTGGAGTCCCTGTCCATCTCCCTCTGCCAGTTCTCACAGTCAGACTTGGATTCCTTTGCCCAGTGGACTCACTGTCAGCTTAAACATCTGTACTTGAGGGGGGTCATTTTAAGTAATTTGAATTTCTTGCCTCTCAGATTTTTCTTAGAGAGTGTTGCGTGCACTCTGAAGACCCTGAAACTGAAAGATTGTAGAATGAAGGACCCTGACCTCAGGGTCCTTCTCCCTGCCCTGAGCCAATGTTCCCAGCTCACCAGCATCAACTTCTATGATAATGACTTCTCAATCGACGTCCTGAAAGAACTTCTCCACCACACTGCCAACCTAGGCCAGCTGACCAAGGAGCTATACCCTGCTCCCAAGGAGGTCTACAATCACTTGGGTTATATCAATGTAGAGGAATTTTCCCAGTGTTGTGCTGAGCTGAAGAACACAATCGTCACAGAAAGGCAGTTCACGTCTATCTGCTTTGGTAGCAGTGCCTGTTATGACTGTGGTAAGCGTTACATCTTTGAACTGGAGACCACACTTTGCGATTGTTGACTGTAAATTCCTTCCTGACTGAGAAATGAGGCATAGGGACAGGCCTCTCATCCAGGGGACACGAGAACACAGCTTTAAACATTACTCCGTGCAATGGAAATAGAATTATGTGCTGTGGGGATACAACACAAGGGTTGACATTGATGAGCATGTTGGATGGGGAGGTTAAGTGTCTTGTGGAGTGAGAAAGAGAGTTCTACATTTCCAAATGTAGCTTCCGTCAGGACTCTTCAGAGTCTTCCTCCTGCATACAAAGGAAAGCAATAGACAGATCCTGAGAACCTGATATTCTCTCTGTGTTGTGCTGTTTCGTCATTAAATCTCGCTCTGAAAGATGATGGTCGGGACAGTCTTTTGGACAGAGAAATGAAAAGATTCTGTCTTGTCTAAGCTCTGGTTGACTAAGACCTCTCAACAACCAAGCGAATTGAAGCAAATCTACCAGTGTCTTCCCATATGGTCATCACCCAGTGGGTTATATGTAAGGTTTCAATGTAGCAATGCATTCAAAGTCAAAGTTTGAGGAAGGGAGTTTTGATGAATGAGCATCAGATTGCAATCCAGGGTACTCAAGCTCGGAGGAGCTGGGGGACAAACGATGACTGAAGCAGAACAGAACCCAACAAAAAGCAAAGGAAGAGGGGATAAGCATCATTCTTTTCCTTTCTTTTTAATGAAGCTCAGAGTGGCCTAGGACCTCTTGTTATGTCTGCCCAGATCCACGAAGTCCCCCAAAAACCAACAAGGAGACTGAGTCCTGTGTAAAAGCAAAGAGCCTTTATTTTATGCAAATTTGCAAACTCAGTCTCTCCGCATGTCCAACATATTGGAATAAACAGAGCCCCCAGCTCAGTTTTTATAGCAGTAAAGGTGGAGGTGAGGGGTTTCTAAGGTTCAGGGCTCTTGATTGGCTGGCATTTGTCTAGATGTCCTGGTGAGTGTGCTCACGACAGATGATCCTATCTACAACAGTTGGAATCTTAGGCCTTTTTCTTTGGATGGTCTGTTCCTGGGTGGTGCTCAGGTAATCTCAGTTTGTGGTTGTTCCCTCAACCTGGTATTGTGTCAGAATACACTACTGAGACTCAGGCCTCTATTAAACTTATCTGTGGCTGAGTTCTACTCTGGCAGGTGATAATGGTTGGAAGTAAAGAACTTCCTTTGGGTGGTCTGTTTCTGTTTTGCTTATCATGACTGGCCCCTTACACCCTCATCCCCTCTCCCCTCCCAGTTAAAGACTAGTGGAATCTCTAATAAATACCACCAAACTCAGCTTGTAAGTCACCTGACTGTGGGGCCCTATATTTCAAGGCCCCCAACTCTGACTGGTCAGCTGCACATGAAGACCTCCAGGAGATGAACAAAGGTCCCTGTGCTTTCCTAAAGTATTGCCAGTCCCTAAGTTTATATAATGCCCAGTGGACAACTGTCTTTTAATTATTTTCTAAAATCTTTATCATTTATACAGCATTCTGTCTGCATGTTTGACTGCACACCAGAAGAGGGCACCAGATCTCATCTTAGTGCTTGTGAACCACCATGTGGTTGTGGGAATTGAACTCAGGACCTCTGGAAGAGCAGCCAATGCTCTGAGCCATCTCTCTAGCCCAAACTGTCTTTAGTTTGTTAATGAATCTCTGAGCCCAACCATTGTGTGTCCTTATGTCTGTATAATCAGATATCTGTAAAGAATTTCCTGTGGCACCTTTTGTTTTTTTCTCCATTAGTTTTATAAAAATATGGGGTCAAGATTGCATAGGTAAAGGGTAACTAGGGCCAACCTGGGCGATCTGAGTTTGATCCTGGATACCCACATAATGGAAGGGGTTGGCTGACTCCAACTCTACCTTCCACAAACAGGTAATGGCAAGAATGTTATGTCATGTGCAAGCACACACAAAATAAAATAAAGACACTGTAATAATCCCAAAATTGAATTTTTATGAATGATTACTAAATTCCATAAAACCTAACTGTAAAGATCCTTTGCCAATTATATGTATTTTTTCTTTTTAGATTCTAATAAAAATGATATATTTCTTTCTATCATTTATTTCCTAAAAACCCTGCCATATATCCCTCATTGCTGTTCAAAATCATGACCACTTTCTCTCATTAATTGGTATTGCATGTATATATGTATATGTACATATACGAATATTCCTAAGTATATCCTGCTGGCGTCTGTATAGTGTCACTTGTATGTATTACATTTTCAGGGCCACCTCTTGCATTCTGAACAAAAGTAGAAATGTCAAGAGAAGAGGGCTAGAGATAGAGCTGAGAAGTTGAAAGCACTTGTTCTTTTCAGGGACCAAGTCAGGTTCCCAGTATCCAC
>NC_022016.1:85812477-85814088 GCF_000317375.1 Microtus ochrogaster | reverse complement strand
TTTCCAGGCTGTGGTAGCTCAGGCCTTTAATCCCACCACTTGGTAGGCAGTGGAAGGTGGATCTTTGTGAGTTTGAGGCCAGTCTCCTCTACAGGAGCGAGTTCCAGGACAGGCCCCAAAGCTACAGAGAAACCCTGTCTTGAAAAAAAAAAAAACAAAATAAATAAAAAGTCTTGAAAAGCCTGACCATTAGACTAACAGCATAGGAGCCTCAGACACAGTTCCCTTGCAGTGAGTACTTGCTAGAAAATGGTACGAGACAAAAGCCCTCAGCGGCCAAATACCACAGACAGGCATGCGCTCTGCTATGTGACATATTTTGACACTGCCCAAGTAGCTTTATATTTTAGCTATGAGAGTCAGGTGTCCCAGCCCAGCATGTTCTCAGGAACTGTACTGTGTCAGGTGCACCGTGAGGCATAGGTAGATTGAAGAAAGCAGGCACTCCAAGAGGAAATTGCAAGGTAGCAGGAAGATCCATTCTGTCTGATGACCTGAACCCAGAACAGCTGTGCAAAGGCATATTTATTGATGGTTACACAAAGGATTTCCTCATACCAAGGTCTCTAACCTAATTTACAAGTCTTCTCATGCCCCCAGGACTCTGGTCCTTTATGATGTATTGTTTTCTTTTTTAAAAAAATATTTATTCATTTATTATGTATACAATATTCTGTCTGTGTGTATGTCTGCAGGCCAGAAGAGGGCACCAGACCTCTTTACAGATGGTTGTGAGCCACCATGTGGTTGCCGGGAATTGAACTCAGGACCTTTGGAAGAGCAGGCAATGCTCTTAACCGCTGAGCCATCTCTCCAGCCCCCTATGTATTGTTTTCAATACACAATAATACAA
The DNA here is from genome assembly GCF_000317375.1 of Microtus ochrogaster. Taxonomy (NCBI): domain Eukaryota; kingdom Metazoa; phylum Chordata; class Mammalia; order Rodentia; family Cricetidae; genus Microtus; species Microtus ochrogaster. The sequence continues at coordinate 85,813,235 of NC_022016.1, read as the reverse complement.
GAGCCTCAGAAGTGCCAGAGGTGTCTTGTGACCAAACTCATGGCATGGTGGCAATGCCCCTTCAGCAAAACAATCACTGTTTCCCACAAGAATTCTTCAAGGTCCAGGTGCTTCTAGAACACAGCTGTTCATTCTAATGCTTACCCCAGACAGAGTGCTAAACATCTGATAAATTCTTACACCTCTAGAGAATCTCATATGTAGTCAAGCAGAGTCTTGAGCCTTTGGGGGAGGGGGGTTAATTCACCTGTAGAGAGATAATGGTCTTCATGCCAAGCTCTAACCTGGGACCCCACCTTCATGTGCTACCGAGGTTTTCAGGATAATGGTGATTCAAGTAGAACCATAGCCATGAGGACATTCTCCTCAGAGGGGCTATTGTCCTCAACATCTGTTTCATCTTTTCCGGGTCCAGCTCGGGCTAATGGTGCTGGATCTGAGACGTGAGCCTCTCTCTACCTCAGCTGATTGGAGCTGCTGAATTTTGCTCTGTAGTCTAATAGATAAAATGAAGTAATTAATATCTGTGAAACATGGTTTTGTGTAGCCCAGTCAGGTCTTTCTCCTCCCAAACTGTGGTACTATGGCTAAGTGTCAGCAACCCCCAGTTACTGCTCATGGGGAGGGACATGAATGGGCTCCTGCCTTCACCCTGGCTCTGATCCTTCCACCTCTGAATGGCACTTTTAATGCAGTCAGTCCCAGACTATGTAGAACGCCTGGAGGACAAGCTGGGCAGGGATTCCGGAATCTGATCA
>NC_022016.1:85809438-85811507 GCF_000317375.1 Microtus ochrogaster | reverse complement strand
ACCATCTGGAATGAGGTCTGGTGTCCTCTTCTGGCCTGCAGACATACATACAGACAGAATATTGTATACATAATAAATAAATAAATATTTTTAAAAAAATTTAAAAAAAAAAGAAAGAAAAACAAATAATATATATATTATCTGTTGGGCCTCTAGCATCCAATCAGATGGCAGTTACTGAGGTGCAGCTGTGGGGGAGAGTTGTGAGGAAAAGGAGTATTACTACCTAAGAGTCAGAAAAGACCCTGAGGGTCCTGAAGGCCAGAGTCTCTGTCTGCCTTGCCAGGTTCAGTGTCTTTTTATCAGGCCTCCTAAGCAGACAGTAACTTCCCTCCATTGTGCCATTCCACCACGTATAGAGACATAGACACTCGATGGCGCACGGAATTGTGATCTGTGTGTCTTCAGGAAAACTAACTAAAGACATTGGTCCTGATTCTAAATAAAAATATTTTGATTCCTTGGGATGCTGCTTTTGAGACATAGTCTCATTGTGTTAGCCACAGCTGGCCTTCGACTCTCTATGTAGACCAGGCTGCCTCAAATTCATTAAGATCAGCCTGTTTCTTCCCCTGCAGTGATGGAATTAAAGTCATGTGATACCATTGCATGGTCAACATTACTTCTCCACCTAAGCTTTTCTGTGAACCTGCTCCTTTGGGTAGACTGACTGGCCAGTAGTCTCCCAGGTTGGGTCTCTTGTCCCCCATGTCCTTCCCTCAGCACAGGGTTTGCAGATCCTCACCCTCCTCACAGGTTCTAGTGTTTACCAGGATGCTGAAGAATCTGAACTCAAGTCCTCACATTTATTCAGGAGTCATGTTATGTGCTGAGTCATTATCAGCCTCAGTAATAACTTTATATATCTATAAATATAGATGTGTATCTATATCATATAGAGTGATAGGCATTGAATCCCTAGTTGCTGGGTTCCTCTGGCACCGATGCAATAAGTCAAATCAAACCTAATTAATAAAAAAATCCAGATTTAATAAACAGGGCAATGCAAAGGAGAGCACCACCCCCCCCGGGTGACTCTCAGGCAGGCAGAACATGAGAGCACACATGACAGTTCTGTGAGCCTGGTCTTAAATAGCCAGCAGGTGTGATCCCGAGCATCTCCAGGAGAGGAGCCAGCAATGGCAGATTTTCTCAGGGGCAGAGTCTGGAATGCGGCTTCCTCCCAAAGGAGATTCCAATCATATAGTTATATAGATTTATATCTATTTATGCGTATGTTTTTCCGTATGAGTATATATGCACCACATGGGTTTCATGCTCCTACAGAGGCAAGAAGAGGGATTTGATTCCCCTGGAACTGGAGTTAGATACAGTTGAGCCCCCGTGTGGGTGCTGAGAATGAAACCCAGATCCTCTGGAAGAGCCCCCAGAGCTCTTAATCCCTGAGCCATCTCTCCAGCCTCCACAGTTCACTGGTGATGATGGGCGTCTGGTCTGGTGTTGATACTGTTATGCTGGCTTGATGTGGGAACTATCTGAGAAGCAAGAAATGTGGTCTGAATATTTGTTCAGTCTGTTTTCTTCAGGGCTTGCAGGCATTCTGCACCTGTGCTGCTGCCGTCTTCTGCAAATGGAGTTTCGCGAATTGCTGCTGAGCCAGCCACCTTTAGAGAGATACTCAGGACTTTTGAAAAAATGGTCACTTGCCTTCCACTCAAGGTAAGGGGTGTTGAGACCACACTTCCCGCCTCATGAGTGCAGTGTCTTGTGTGTGTTCACTGTGCTGTGAATGCACTGTGTGTGGAGGTCAGAGGAGAACTTTGGGGAATTGGTTCTGTTTTTTCCACAGTGGGTTCCAGGGACCGAACTTGGATCCTTCAGGCTTGTAAGGCAAGTGCATTCTCAACCCAACCAACGCTCTCGACCCTTTCTTATCCTTTGGTGATCATTTTGAACAGGAGTATTGAGATAATTGTAAAAGCTAGACAAAGCAGCTCTTGAGATCTCCGGCCAGGCAGTGGTGGCGCACACCTTTAATCCCAGCACTCGGGAGGCAGAGGCAGGTGGATCTCTGTGAGTTCCAGGACAGGCTCCAAAGCTACAGAGAA
>NC_022016.1:85806494-85808263 GCF_000317375.1 Microtus ochrogaster | reverse complement strand
GAGGACCCAGGTTCAATTCCCAGCACCCATATGGCAGCTCACACCTGTCTGTAACTCCAGTTACAGGATATCTGATGCCAATGCATATAACGTTAAATAAGTGGTTTTTTGTTTGTTTGTTTGTTTTTTAAAAAAAAAAAGTATGACATCGTGAAGTTTTCAGGCAAATGGACGAAACTAGAAAAATATCATCCTGAGCATGGCTACTCAGACCCAGAAAGACAAACATGATATGTACTCACTTATAAGTGGATGTTCACTGTCAAGTAAAGGATTATCACACTATAATCCACACACCAGAGAAGCTAAGTAAGGAGACTCTAGGGGGAGATGCGGGACACATGGATTGGATTTCCCTGGGAAGGAGAAATTAGAATAAACTTTTTGGGTGGGCAGAGAGCTGGAGGGGATGGGGACAAGAGGGATCAGGTGGGAGAGGAATGGAGGAGGGACACAGTATGGGAAAAGAAGCCTGGAATGGAGGGGCTTTTAAGGGGCAATGTGGCAACCCAGAGCACTGGAATCTTCCTGGAACCTGTGAGGGTGACCCTATGAAGGACTCCCAGTAGGGAAGGAAGGATATGGAGCCTACACCTGCCATCTTCGGTGACCTGGCAAGGCTCCCAGTGGTGGGATTGAGACAACAACCCAGACACAAAACCTTCAACTTGTCCTACCTGCAAGGTGTGCTGGGCAATGTTGGCTCAGAGAATGTGGGAGTGATCAATCAATGGCTGGTCTAACTTGAGGCCTGAGCCACAAGAGGGAGCCCATGCCCAACACTAGCCGGATGGCCAGGAACCTGAAGCTGCAGGGCTCAGAGACCTCAGATTAGGGTCTAGCCCTGGCATCATCAGAAAGGCTAGATTCCTCAAGCAACTGATGGGGGCGGAAACAGAGACCCACACCCAAATATTAGGCAGAGCTCCAGGAACCCATCAGAAGTGGGGGGGGGGGAGAGAAGGATTGTAGGATTTAGGGTTGTAGCCGGGCGGTGGTGGCGCACGCCTTTAATCCCAGCACTCGGGAGGCAGAGGCAGGCGGATCTCTGTGAGTTTGAGGCCAGCCTGGTCTACAAGGCCTAGTTCCAGGACAGGAACCAAAGAGCTACAGAGAAACCCTGTCTCGAAAAACCAAAAAAAAAAAAAAAAGAACCAAATGCTGGCTAGCCTAGCAGGCCACACATAGGAAGGACCAAAAAAAACCAACCCAGGCAAAACCCAGCAGCAACCTTGCAGGACCCAGTACCCACCACACCCTCAAGCACATCTTCTCTCTCTGGTCCTTCCTCTGTGCTTCTCCTTTGCACCTGTCCTTCAACTTTACTGCCAGTCATTTTGTAAGTGCCCATCCTCCACACAGGCTTCAAACCATCAAAACTGGGTATGGTACCTGGACATAATTGTAAGCATCTTTAATCCTGGCCCTTGGGAGGCAGAGGCAAGTGGATCTCCTTGAGGTGGAAACCAGCCTAGTCTACACAGTAAGTTCCAGGACAGCCACAGTTACATAGCTAGCTCCTGTCTTGGGGGGTGGGGGAGAAAAGTTGAGTTTTGTGGCATACACCTATGATATTGACACCCAGAAGCTGAGGCTATTGAATAGAATCAGGGAGTTCAGGGTCAATCTGGACAACACAGTAAGAAGTCATTTTAAGGACTGGAAAGATGGCTCAGAAGTTATCAGAATCAGATGATCATCTTCCAGAGGTCCTGAGTTCAGTTCCCAGCAGCCACATGGTGGTTCACAAGCACTAAGATGAGATCTCT
>NC_022016.1:85804660-85806394 GCF_000317375.1 Microtus ochrogaster | reverse complement strand
CCTGCCTCTGCCTCCCGAGTGCTGGGATTAAAGGCGTGCGCCACCACCGCCCGGCCTAAAATGAGATCTTTATCTTCTTCCGGTGTGCAATCAAACAGGCAGACAGAACACCATATACATAATAAATAAATAAATAAATTTTAAAAAGAAACATTTTAAAACCAGATCATTCCTGGTCTGGAGAGATGGCTCAGCCCTTAAGAGCACTGTCTGCTTATTCAAAGGCTCAGAGTTCAATTCCCAACAGTCACACAGTCACATGGTGGCTCACAACCATCTATATTTAAAAACATCAGATGTTACCACCAATTCTAAATCTGGACTTTTCAGATATACAAGTTACTTGATTGTCATTATTTCACTATTTGATTGAATTGTATAATTATACAAATCTAGTTATTAGGAAAAGGAAAGAATGTAGGCCAGCTAACTTGGCTGGAATCAAGCCAGGCAATATGATCCATACTTCATCTTGACTGCAAGGAAAACGCCTGTTAAGCACTCCAGGTAAGTTTTCATTCATTTCTATAGGTTAATTCAAATTAAAAAGCATCTTTTTTTACTTAAGAAAAAGAAAAATTCCGGCCTTTCCTGGATGGGATCTCTGTAAACTCAATGCTAAGACTGTGAGTTAACAAGGTGCATGCAGCCGGGCGATGGTGGCGCACGCCTTTAATCCCAGCACTCGGGAGGCAGAAGCAGGTGGATCTCTGTGAGTTCGAGACCAGCCTAGAACCAAAGCCACAGAGAAACCCTGTCTCGAAAAAACAAAAACAAAAACAAAAAAAAAAACAAGGTGCATGTACTAGAAACTGGCTGTAGGGAGTACTGAGATCCGCCACTGCTCAGGCTAGCCCAGAACTCCTGGGCTCAAGAAGTGATATTTCAGCCTACAGAAGGCAGAAGTCGATTCTAGCCTAGTACCACCAAGACCTTAAACTGGGGGGAAGGGAGCAGAGGTGTGTCAATCGAGGTTAGAGACTTACCAGATGTGACAGTCCTGACTCCAAGCTCCTAGACAGTTGTTACCTCTGGCTCCTCTGAGGTTTTCATACCCTGTCACTACTCATACACACACACACACACACACACACACACACACACACACACACACACACACCCCTTCACAGCTAGAGCTCCTAATATAAACTGCTGCAATCTGGTTAGACTTTTGAAATTCCACCCAGAAATCCTGCTACAGGATTTTGTTTTTCCTTGCATTAAGTGGTTGAAAGGGAAATACTCGGTGAAATTCAAGGGCTATTTGTGAATTCACTCCACAAACACGGACACCTCCCACTGAATGAGCGCACCATAGGTCAGAGAAACAGCACAGGGTTTGTTCTGTTTCTCTGCATAGACTGAAAAACAAAACAAAACAAAACAAAGCAAAACAACAACAAAAAACACCAGACATGAAGGCACAGGCCTGTAGTCCCAATACTTGGCCTGTGAAAGCTAGAGGCCTTGGAGTTTGAGGCCAGGCTAAATTACATTGTGAGAGGCCAGCCTGGTTACACAAAACTCTGTCTCAAACAACAGGGCCAGGAAGATGGCATTGCAGGTAAAGGTACTTTATGCCAAGCCTGATTACCTGAGTTGGAATCATTTGATAGAAAAAAAAAAAGAAAACAATTCCTTTAAATAGAAATAGGTACTGAGAAATGACTTAGTAAGGAGCACTTGATGCTCTTCCAAGAGGACCCAGGTTCGGTTCCCACCACTCACATGGCA
>NC_022016.1:85800081-85804020 GCF_000317375.1 Microtus ochrogaster | reverse complement strand
CCCACCACTTGCCCAGCTCAGACAGGGCATTGTTATATTCAGATTCGCATTCTGTTGGAAGTCAGCAGCTGCCACTGGATAAAGACTGTCTAAAGGTCAAACTTGAATGGTACAGCCTCCTTGTCTTCTGAGATTCAGCTCGCAGCTTGATCGGAACAACCGTTCCTATTTATCTGTTATCCCCATGTGCAGAAGAGTCACACGGACAGCATCTGAGCCTGAATGGGCAAGCGGGAGTTACCTTTAACATCTGACTTAGTTATTGCAGTTTCTGATTCTCTTTCTTCTCTTTAAATGCCCAGTGTTGCGGAACAAGCACCCCAGTTCCAGCCCTCAGGAAGAAGAGGCCGGTGGATCTGTAAATGCAAGGCCATCTTTGTTTACATAGTGAGATCCTATCTCAAACATCACCTGTGTGTGCTGTGTAAGGTGTAAGACTGTAGGGTGGGGGTGGCAAGAGAGTCATTGCTCATGAATAGAGCTCACAGGATATCCCGCATCTTCTGCCTTTGTATGGTTTCCTGAGCTCAAACTCCAGTTGCCAGGCTGCTCGTTTTACCTGCCAAACCATTTTGACAGCCCTCAGTTTCCCTGGACCAATTTTGTCATCTCTTAGCTTTTTAGAAGTTGATCCTTTTAGACTTGGTTTTAGATTTTAGAATGACAAAGGCAGGGATGGGGTGTGGCTCTGGGGCTGAAGTCTCTGCCAGTACACCTGAGGCCCTGGGCTCCATCCCAAGCTTCGCAAGGGAAATATTCCAATAAGATATCTCATGATGACACGCGTCCAAGTGAAAGCCCTTGTGTAACACAGTCACTTTCACAATTGGGCAATCTGTATACAGTTGGGGAAAACAGTGAAACGGAGGCTGGATAGAAGGCTCAGCATGGACTGTTCTTGCAGTAACCGGGTTTGGTTCCCAGCATCCACATGATGGCTCACAACTGTCAGGAACTCCAGTTCCAGGGGATCTGATGCCTCCTTCTGTCTGTACACATGGTACATACACATACTTACACTCAGGTACACACATATAAAAACAAATAATAAATATTTTTTTTGGTTTCCACACCAGGAAAATAATAAATATTTTAAAAATATTTACCCACCCCGTGGCCAATGGTGTCTTCATTCTTCTCCTGCCAACCCCATATTCCTATCTTTATTTCTTTTTCTTTCTTGTTTTTTGCTTTTATTTGTTCAAGACAGGGTTTCACTGTGTAGCTCTGGCTGTACTGTATCTGACTCCATAGATCAGGCTATCCTCAAACTCAGAGACTCACCTCCTTCTACTTCCAAATGTTGGGATTAAAGGCAGACACCAGCACACCTAGTGATCTTTTCTAACCAGTTCTGTAAATGACAAACAAGAATTCAAGATAGGATTAAGGGTTGAATGTCCACCAGGAATGCAAGATTGGCTTAACATCTGAACATCTACCGATAGCCGGCCAGCTATGCTAGGGCTCATTGTAATCCCAGAACTCCAGAGGCAAGGCAGAGGGTTCAAGAGAATTTAATGCCAATACTCCAGCAACATTTTCTTCTTATTGTTTTGAGACAGGGTCTCTCAATGTAGGGGGGGCTGTCCAGGAACTTGCTATGTACACTAGGCTAGTGTAGAGATATTTTGTTTGTACTCTAACAAATAAAGCTTGCCTGAAGATCAGAGTGCAGAGCTAAGCGACTAGTTAGCCACAGAGGCCAGGCAGTGGTGGCACATACCTTTAGTCCCAACACTCAGAAGACAGAGGCAGACAGATCTCTATGAGTTCAAGGCCACCCTGGGCTACACAAGATTGAATTTGTCTAAAAGAGAAACAGAGCTCACACAAAGGTGATGCCAGCACTTGGGATCCCATGCCTTTAATCCCAGCACTAGGGAGGTGGAGACAGGAGAGATATGGCTGGGTGGAGAGAGGAACATAAGGTGGGAGGAGAAAAGCGTGCAGATGCAGTCTGAGGATGCAGTCTGAGATGCAGTCTGAGGTTCAGTAGAGGTGGCATCCAGTCTGAGGTTTGGTATAGATGGCATGCAGTCTGAAAATTCATAGAGATAGGTTCGCCCCTTCGGTCTGAGCATTGGTAGAACTCTCTAGTGACTGGCTGTTCTGCCTCTCTGATCTCTCAGCTTTCACCCCCTAATATATGACTCTGGATCTTTATTATTAGCACCAGTTAAAATTTGTGCTACAGCTTAGCTTCAAACCTGCAAAGACCCACCTGCCTCTGACTCCTGAGTGACGGGATTTTAAAGGCATGTGCCATTATACCGGGCCTAATAAAAATATAAATTTTTGAAAAAAGGAAACAAGCAAGTGAGCTTGACTTAACTTGAAAATCAGTTGTTCCTGAGCACAGTGGCAGTTCATACATACAATTCAGGAAATGAAGGCAAGAAGATTCCCATCAGTTTGAGGCCGGCTGGGGCTATGTGTATGTTCCAGACCATCTGGGACCATAGTATAAAATCTTGTCTCAGAACACAAACAAAAGAAATCACTTACTGCAGGCGGATCTCTGTGAGTTCGAGACCAGCCTGGTCTACAAGAGCTAGTTCCATGACAGGCTCCAAAACCACAGAGAAACCCTGTCTCGAAAAACCAAAAAAATAAAAATAAAGTAAAAAGAAGAAATCACTTACTACACTTACCCATACCAATGAAAATAAATGTTACCTCACCTAGTCCAAGAACAGAATTTGGCCAGCTTCATTTGCCCATTCATGACTTTCTTTTCATTCCCCTGCCCCATGCCGTGTGTCAGGTAGTTCAGACTAGCTTCAAATTTGCCGGCTGGCCAAGGATGACCTTGAATTCCTGATCCTCGTGCCCACCTCCTAAATGCTGGCATTAGATACTAGACTGCTATGCCTAGTTAATTCGGTGCATGGAATTGAACCAGAATAGCATGCATGGCTAGGCAAATGCTTTATCACCGGGCAATATTTGTCATGCTCTCGTGTAGCCCAGGCTGGCCCAGAACTTTCTGTGTAGCAGAGGATGACTTTGAACTCGTTTTCTCTCCCCTCTACTTCACAAGCACTAGGCTGATAAGGTATATGTCGCTATTTCTGGCTTTTAAAACATCATTTCTTATTTGACAAACCTTTCCATCATATACAATAAGGCTAATTAGCTTATCATCACCCTTTCATAATTCTCTTGGGGAGTTCTGGGACTCTCAGTTCAAGGTCAAAGGGATTTTAGATGGAGGATTTGATCTTGGGAAAGTTTGTCAAAATGTCAAAAGGTTCAAATCACTTAATAAAATTATATCTGGATCATGATGAAATAAAAGCCTTTTCCTTAGCCGGAGGGATAATTAGAAGAATTTAAAAGCTCAGACAGGAAGTTACATAATAAAGGAAGTAAGAGGATGTCAATGACAGCACTAGGGAGGCTGAGGCCAGAGGATTGCTTAAAGCTCAAGACAAGCTTGGGCCATAGACCCCCTGTCTCCACAAACAACACGAATCCTTTTAGAGTCCTTCAGTATCTGGTCCCTGTCTAGAAAATGTTTAATTTACTTTTATGTATGTACATGTGTATATGTGCATATGGTTTCCATGGTGGTCTGAAGAGGGCATTGGGTCCTCTGAGACTTTAATTGCAAGAGCCACAGCCTAATATGAGTGCCTGGACCCAACTTGGGTCCTCCAGAAAGCAGCAACTCTCTTAACCATTGAGACCTCCATTTCTCCAGCCCCGATCCCTTCCCATCTTAAATATACTTAATTTAAACATAGCTCTTAGAGGCTGGTGACCTGAAACTTCTAGAAGGCTATTGCATTTTGAAATGACCTATTGAGGGAGCTGGAGAAATGGCTCAGTGGTTAAGAGCACTGCCTGTTCTTCCAAAGGTCCTGAGTTCAATTCCCAGCAACCACATGGTGGCTCACAACCATCCATAAGGAGATCTGGTGCCCTCTTCTGGCC
>NC_022016.1:85794397-85799118 GCF_000317375.1 Microtus ochrogaster | reverse complement strand
ATAAATAAAAATAACCAAGATATTTTTAATATAAGACTTAGACTCCGTAGGATAGAATAACGACTAAAACATTTAGCCTATGCTTCCTGATTGATGTTGTTCATGCTGGCTGTAATTCTAATTTTTACAAATGTTTTTGTCTCTTCTTTTCCCTAGACAACACTTGTTTACTTTTTTGTTTGTTTGTTTGTTTTGTTTTGTTTTTTTGAGACAGTGTTTCCCTGCGTAACAGTCCTAGCTGTCCTGGAACTAGCTCTTGTAGACCAGGCTGGCCTCGAACACACAGACTTCCATCTCCCTTTGCCTCCCAAGTGCTGGGATTAAAGGCGTGCACCCCGACCACCTGCTTTGTACTTATTATTTTATCGTGAATGTTTTGCCGTATGTGTCTATGTACTATATGCCTGTAGAAGTCTGAAGAAGGCACCGCATCTTCTGGGACTGGACTTATAGTTGTTTGTGAACTACATTGTGGGTGCTGGGACTCAAAGTGGGATCCTCTGCAAGAGTAACCAATGCTCTTAACCACTGAGCCATCTCCCCAGCCAAAGGCAGAGTTTAATTCAGCAACTCAGGCAAGCTTGGAACTCATGAATCCTTGTACCTGCCTGTATCCTGAATGCCTGTACTGTACACATGTGTGTGCTACCAAGACTAGGTGAAATATCCATGTTGATTATAGAGACGTCCATGTGCTGTCTGGTAAAGCAACAGCTCTGCTATCAGGGGCCAGCTGTGGGGCAACAGGGTGGCAGACACTCCCTGTCCTGTTAAGGGGCAATCGCCATCCAGTAGGTTGGATTGTCATGGGGCAGGAGTGTGCGTGCGTGTGTGTGTTTTTCCGTTGCTGGCTGAATGGGTAAAGAATTTGGGGTCAGCTGTCACAAACGACTGTTTCCAGGCTGTGGAAAGATGTGAACAAACCTAAGACAGACAATTAAAACTTTTGACTTAGTGTAGGACTTGGTGGCGCACACCTTTAATTCCAGTACTGGGGAGGCAGAGGCAGGAGGATCTCTACAAATTCCAGTCCAGTCAGGTCTACACAGTGAATTCAGGACAGCCAGAGCCACACAGTGAGACCTTTTCCAAGAAAAGCAAACAAACAAAAAAGCTTCATGGAAATGATAAAAATGAGGAGACAATTAAAAGACCCCAGTTGTCTTGGATTTGGGGAAGCAAGGATACATCTCTAAAGCACTGAAGGTGTTTCTTTAAGTGTGAATTTATTTATTACTCTGTGGGGGGGGGTGTGCATGTGTGTACAGCAAGTGTGTCATGGCACATGTGTGGTCAAGGACAGCTATGTGGAGTCAGTTCTCTGCTGCCCTCCCATGGGTTATGGAGATAGAACCCCGGTCCACAAGCTTGCGCAGAGCGAGTGCCGTTCCTCACTGTGCCATCTCAGTGGTCCCGCTGAAAGTTGTGTTTGTGGCCGTCTCATGCAGCCCAGGCTTGACCAAACTATGAACTCCCTTGCACTGACCCTCCCGCCTCTACCTCTAAATGCTTTTTTGTTTATTGTTTGTTTGAGGCAGGGTCTCACTCAGGCTTGCCTAGAACTTTCTCCATAACCTCTGGGTTCAGTTTTCTGCGAGCACCACTCCCAGACTGCATAAGACGGAAAAAAATGCTTGTGCATTGGTATTTAAAATCTATTTTTAAAAAGTTTCACTTGTTTTTTTAGACAGAAAACAAAGTTTAACATATTTTCATATACGTTGCATTATTTAAGAAAACTAAGCTTCCTTTTTAACTTTAAGTGGCTACACCTCTTATTTAAAAGCAGCAAACTCCCTTTATAATTTTAAACAATGCACTGGGTGCACCCTTTAACCACAGTGCTTAGGAGGCAGAGGCAAGGGCAGCCTGGTCTGCATGGCGAGTCCTAGACCAGCCAGGGCTACAAAATGAGATCTTGTCTGAGAACAAATGTTTTAAGAGGATTCTTATGTAAAGCACACAGAATTATTCAAATTATCCACCAATAGCACTCACATAATACACACACATATAATTGTATATTAATAATATAGTATAGTGTGTATAATATATATAATTTGAGACACACAGACACACAGAGTGAAGGTGTTGCTATAGCCCTGGCTTGTCTGGAATTTACTGTGTAGACCAGTCTGGCCTGGAACTCATAGAAATCAGCCTGTTTCTGCCTCCTGAGTGCTGAGATTAAAGGTGTAAGTTCACCATATGCTACTCGTAACGTTTTTTTAAAATACTCTATAGTCCTTGTAATGTTACCTTGTGCCACTTGGTTTGACCTACCAGAAGGTGGCGCTCAAACCCCATAGTTTGTAAATCTTTCTTAAACTCACAAAAGTGGAATCTGTTCTGCTTTGGTGGTGAGCAGTGATTTAACAGTGGCCAGGGGTCAAAGCTCAGTCCCATTCTGTTCTCATGTCTCTGTCTTCCTCTTGTTTTATCAGAAACAGGGCAAACTGAATGTTTTCTAAGCCCTAACCATGCATCAGTACATTGGCTCCTAGGCGGGCCTCATTGTCTAGATGTGGCTCATATCCTCATCTGATGTTGAAACTAAAGCTCATACTTCAGGTCCCCTGCCCCTAACCATCAGGCCTCAGCTGGGGAACTCAGTAGGAATCCTTTATTTAAAGGCACAATCAACCAATCAACCACAGGCACCTTGGTCTTTTTCATCCTTATACCCTGTGTCATCTCTAAACCAGCTCCAGGGGACTGGAGAGATGGTTCAGTGGTTAGGAGCATTTGGTGCTCTTGCTGAGGACCAAGATTCAGTTCCCAGAACCCAAGTGGCCGTTCCTGTTTGTAACTCCAGTTCCAGGGGAATCTGATGCCCTCTTCTGGCCACTGTGAGCACTGAATGCTCTATGGCTGGAGATGCAGCTCATTGGCGAGCATGAATCCCTAGGTTTAGGCTCAGTCCCTCGCAATCACCATGTGGTGGCACATGCCTGTAATCCCAGCACTTGGGAGGCAGAGATCAAAGGATGTCACAAGTTCAAGATATCTTTGGTTTGGGAAGTAGAAAGATTTTTCATTGATATGATCGAGTCCCCCAAAAAATACAATATTGGAACAGAACTCTTACTAAAGCCTTCCATACCTGTGTGATCTTAGTATTTGATTCCAAGGGAATCTAGTTGTCTTTACCAGCCATAACTAGTTTAGGCCAAGAAGGGTTGCAACCCGGAAGGAGGGAAGGCATGGTTTGGGGAGATCTAGAGGCTCTAGCTAGCACTCAGCTCCACATTGGGGAGGGTTAGTGTGTCCTAGTGGAAGTTACCCGTATTCACATAGATTCAGTCATGTCCAGCTCTACCAAAATGGAGCCAGGAGATAAGGACAGAGCCCTGTGCCTGCGAGAATTCTTCAGAGCCACTCTGTCCCAAATAAGCCCCCTTCAGGAGGTTTGTGTGCCTGACTGCAGCTCCTGCCACAGGCCCCTGGGACCAGTGAGCCTCCCCCCTCAACAGATAACTTGCATTTCTGTTTCCCTTTTTTTATTTTTTTATTTTATTTTATTTTTTTATTTTTTAAATTTATTTATTTATTGAGGATTTCTGCCTCCTCCCCGCCACCGCCTCCCATTTCCCTCCCCCTCCCCCGATCAAGTCCCTCTCCCTTGAAGAGCCATCAGGGTTCCCTGACCTGTGGGAAGTCCAAGGACCGCCCACCTCCATCCAGGTTTAGTAAGTTGAGCATCCCCTCCACCCCTTGGATACACTCATGTACATACATCTCAGGCTGCAACCCTGTTATTCCCAATCCAACGACTCTGGAGAGGAGATTCATGGCACATGTGTGTATGAACTCAAAGAATGGGTACCGATACCCAAAAGAGGAGTTGAAAATGCGAGTTAATGAAACCACAACATTCCCGGCCAGGTATGGTGGTGTACACTCTCATAACCCACACTAGTGGTGATGGTAGTGGGAGCTAAGGCAGGAGGAATACCATGAGTTCAAGTCTGGTATAAACCACATATACCAAGACTTCTTGCTATCCCAGCTCCATGAGGCAGAGGCAGGCAGATCTCTGAGACTTTGAGGTCAGCCTGGTATACAGTGAGTTCCAGGACAGCCTGGGCTATGTAGACTGTCTCTGAAAAAACAAAACAAAACAAAAAACAAAAAAAAAACCAGAAAACCAATTTCTTTAACACACATTTATTTAAACAACGAAAATTCCCCTAAATCCAACATATACCCCAGCAGTGCAATGCTTTAAAGATTCACAGCGATAGAGCATTTGGCCAGCATGCTGAGCCCTACGTTTAATCCCCCAGTAGTATTACTAATAACCACCCTAGTCAAGAGGCTGTAACAGCTGTAGACCCAACACAGGTCAGATGAAGACCAGATCTGGTGGTGGTGGTCAACTGTGACCTAGGTACCTTTAGACTAACAGAGATGTTTCTTAACTACTCTGTCTGCTTTACTGTTTATCTGCCCTGGCTGTCCTAGAACTCACTCTGTAGACCAGGGTAAACTCAAGCTCAGCTCTTCCTGCCTCTGCCTCCTGAATGCTAGGATTAAAGGCGTGTGCCACCAACAACATCCGGCCTTGCTTTACTGATTTTCAAGCATGTGCATGGTTGTTGCCTATTTAAAGTTTAAGCCTATCCCTTGCTACTTTGTGGTTGCTGCTGGTGGCTACTGAGGCCTGCAAAGCTACCACAATCATAGTGTATTCCACTCACCCTGTAACATCAAGCAGAGAA
>NC_022016.1:85781818-85793632 GCF_000317375.1 Microtus ochrogaster | reverse complement strand
TGGGATTTATGTTGGTCAGTATGACACCACTTAGATCCAGATGTTTGAGCTGACGGATGCCTGGACACTGGGTCAGGGACTTCAAATCTGATTCCGAAAGCTGGCAGTCAGTGATAGACAGAGTCTCCAAGGGGACCTTCAGGCACCTAGGGAGAGATCAAGTGGTTAGTTTTCTATGAGTAGCTGTGGTTAGGTTAGGGATAGGATGGATGTTTGTTTTAAAGTCATTCCGGCTACTATATAAATGCCAATACCCAGTAGGCTGCCCCTCAGAGTATGCTCACTCAAATTACCCATTCTAACTCAGGGTCTGGCACCATCACTGTGTGTCTAGCTCCACCCACTGCCCTGCAGCTCCTTCCCCCACTGTTAAAGCAGGACACCCCAACTCTAGCTTTATCACTAAGTTGTTCCAAGAGAGAAAAGGCTTTGCTGCAGTCTTCAGGAAAAGCTCTCCATCTTCCCTCACCTGAGCAACCGGTCCAGTTGACCTTCAAGGAAGGAGATGGAGTCCAACGAGAGCTCGCGGAGGTACTCCAGGTTGTGAAACTGCGAGGTAAACTGGTCGATCAACTTCCCCTTCTCCTCAAGGGAAATGGGGACAGGGATGCAGACATGAGAGAGAAGGAACTTGCGGAGACTGCGCATCTGGCCCATGTAGGGAGCAAAGCTGGCCAGGGTGGACAGTTTCCAGGTGCAGCACACTTCCACTTCCTCCATATAGTCCAGGTCCAGCATTTCCAGAACCTTCACGATGTTCCGGAGAGCGATCGTGGAGATCTTCAGCTTCTTACAGCCCAGCAAGCCTGTCCTCCCTTCCACCCACAGCAGGAGGTAAGACATGCATGCATCCAGGGCTCTTGGCTTGAGGCACATGTCTATAAACACCTTCAACGACTGCTTGGCCACTACCCTTGCACCTCTGCCTTGTGTTTTCTTCTTACGCTTGACTTCTAGAGAGCCGGCAGCTGCCTCATCCCCAGCCCACACATTCCAAAAGTCCTTGTGCATAGCACGCAAATCCAGAACTCTCAGTTTGTGGCTACTGTTGAGGAAATAAGTCTAAGAATTAAGACAAGAACCCACCTTTCCCCCATCATACTTCTTTTCCATTTTTTAAAATAGGGTCTCGGCCAAATTGTAGCCTGAGGCCGAGGGCTGAAACTATAGGCTTGCACTATGAAACCAGGCCTGAACCAATTTTGATTCTTACTCCCAACATCACTTCCCTCCCTCTCTGATCCTTCTATTCACCTTGATGATCTCTAACCCTTCCTCTCTAATCTGGCCTGGTCCCACTTCTAACGCCTATGGAAAGAGGCAGGGGTAGGCACAGCTACGTGTCATGGGAACTTTTTCTGGCTTGTGCTCTGATATCCAAGGGAGTCAGGCACTGGTTCGAGAGGCAGGATTCACATTCAGCTGGCCAGAATGGATCATGGAGTTCCTTGGAGGACTCGAGAAGAGAAAGAGGCCCTCGGAGGAGAAAGAGGTGGGGCCAAGGGGTCGCGAGGCCTTTTTGAGCTGGGAAGTAGACACTTGTGATTCTCTCAAGTTTATAACCTTAATATTTATCCCCAGGTTTTATTTTTTAAGAATGATAAAAGAGGGCTGGAGAGATGGCTCAGTGGTTAAGAGCATTGACTATTCTTCCATAGGACCTGAGTTCAATTCCCAGGAACCACATGGTGGCTCACAACCATTTGTAATGAGATCTGGTACCCTCTTCTGGCCTGCAGGCATACATGGAGGCAGAATGTTGTATACATAATAAATAAAATCTTTTAAAAAAAATGATAAAAGAAATCACAATAACTATATCTGTCCTAAATGTCCTGAATACTCAAGCCCTAGATGGCTCAGCAATGATCCAATGGCTTCTGAAATCCTCCCAAAGCCAACACAAGCCTCTAAGCTTCCCTCTGTTCTCTATTCTCCCTACCCTAGACTCCCAAGCCTCCCTCCTAGAGTACCTGGGGTGAACCTTCTGGTCAAGCAGTATGTTAATCCCATCCAGTATGATTTGTAAGGTCTCCAGGTAGGATGCCTTCATCTTCATCAGACCTCCCAGTGGGAGACAAGGGAAAGGCCAGACTTGCACCATCGCCTTCAGGACCACAAACCGTTTGTGGGTGAAGGCCTCCTTGAAGAGCGGTGGGAAGAGCTCCACGGGCAGGTCCTGCAGACCAGAGACGGCCAAGGCCTCGTTCCTCAGCAGGCTCCGCACTGCCAGATGTAGGAGTGTGGGTGTGGCCTGGAAGCTCATCTTGATGGATCTGCAGGGAGATGATGCTAAGGCAATGTCCAAGAAAAGACGTCAAGGATTAAGAAGCCCTTCTCAGCCAGGTGGTGGCGGCGCACCCTTGGGAGGCAGAGGCAGGCAGATCTCTCTCTGAGTTCGAGGACCAAGTTCCAGGATAGGCACACAGAGAAGCCCTGTCTCGAAACCCCCTCCCTCAGACAAAAAAAAAAAAAGAAAAGAAAAAAGAAAAAAAGAAAGGAAAAGAAAAAGAAGCCCGCCCTTCAACTCAGAAACCAAGTCAGGCCCACAGCCGCTGCTCTGGCAATGATTCCCCTTACCCATCCATTCCCAAGCAGGATCCCCTTGCACCTTGCACCGTGTCCTCACAACTTCAGTATGGCCCTAAGAGCCCGAGAGCTTACTCTGCTTTTTAGGTAAGATTTCTGTCATCACCCAGGGCCCTGGAACAAAGGTGGAGTGTGTCCTGTGGCCCAACGGTCACATTCTCAATTCCAGCAGTGATTCTGGCTGGGAACAGTTTAGGAGGCTGAAAAACCAATAGCTATTTTTGCATTAAAAATAAAGAAATAATTAACAGCCAATCGATGATGGCACACACCTTTAATCCCAGGACTCAGGAAGCAGAGACAAATGGATCTGAGTCTGAGGCCAGCCTGGTCTGCGAAGCAAGTTCCAGGACAGCCAGGGCTACACAAAACAAAGCAAAGGTGGCGGTTCCCGTCTTCCTCACCTGTGACAGCTTCACAGTCACGTGGTTGGGAAGGCAGTCTTGAGAGGCGTGGGAAGGCTCAGGGAGCTGGTGGGGATGGGTGGACAACACAGAGGACGAAGAGAAAGTGGCAGCTGGGCTTGGATGGTTTGGGTTGTGTTTTAAAAGGGAGAAAGGCCATGGTTTTTGGAAGCTTTGGGAAACAAGGGTTATAAGAGTTAATCAGTCCTTTTTCTACTGCTTGGGACTTTGGCCAGATCATCACTCAACCTCTCCCCATCTGCAAATGAGGCTCACAACCGCACTTCCCCTGGGTCTTCAAAACACCTTTTAAAAATTATTTTATTAGCCGGGCGGTGGTGGCGCACGCCTTTAATCCCAGCACTCGGGAGGCAGAGGCAAGGGGATTTCTCAGAGAGTTCGAGGCCAGCCTGGTCTACAAGAGCTAGTGCCAGGACAGGCTCCAAAACCACAGAGAAACCCTGTCTCAAAAAACCAAAAAAAAAAAAACAAAAAAAAAACAAAAAAATTATTTTATTATTGTTATTATTATAGATAACTTCTCTTGGGTTCCAGGTTGTCCTCAAACTCACGAGGTAGCCAAGGACGACCTTGAACTTCTGAGCCTCCTGCCTCTATCTCTCAATTGCTAAAATTACAGACCCGTGCTACCATAAATGGATTTCTGTGGCACTGGGGAATCAAACCCAGAGCTTGTATATGCTAGGCAAGTACTGTACCAACTGAGACAAGAGTTTTCCAGAAAAGGACCACCAGGGACCCCAAAGTTCTGGCAGTGAGCAGGACACCTCATTAGCTCATCAACTTACCGGAGGGTTCCCAAGCTGTCTGATGGAGTCACCAGAATATGTAACCAGGATACTCTAGGTAATGGTACCACCCACCAATGAGCAAAGGCAGGAACTGAGTCTTCGGGTCGCGATATACGTAGAGAGCCAGCGATCTGTGAAGGCAGAGGGTTAATGTTCCCCCTAAGACACCAGAAAACAGCTTTTCATCACACCCATCTCCAGCCAGCAGTGGGGGAGGACAGACAATCCACCATTTCAGAACAGGCCAGGTGCTCAGTCACATTTTTGAGACTGATTATGATGACTGTGTTTCTTTAGGTTTGTTTTTTTGTTTGTTTGTTTGTTTTTTTAAAGATCGGGTCTCCTCTGTATTCTTGACCTGGAGCTCTCTCTACAGATCAGACTGGTCCCAAACTTACAGGAATTTACTTGCTTCCTCCTCCTGAGTACTGGGATTAAAAGTGTAGACTACCATAGCTGGCTGTTTAAAAGATTTTTTTTTGTTTTGCAAAAATAAACAAACAAAAAAACAGTAACAACAAAAAGAAAGCCGGGCGGTAGTGGCGCACGCTTTTAATCCTAGCACTTGGGAGGCAGAGGCAAGCAGATCTCTGTGAGTTCAAGGCCCCCCTGGTCTACAAGAGCTAGTTCCAGAATAGGCTCCAAACCTACAGGAAAACCCTGTCTCAGAAGGGTTTTTGTTTGCTTGTTTCATTATTTGAGACAGGGTTTCTCTGTGCAGCTATGAAGTCTGTCCTGGAACTCACTCTGTAGACCAGGCTGGCCTCGAACTCACAGAGATCTGCTTGCCTCTGCCTCCCAAGTGCTAGGATTAAAGGTATGGGCCACTACCACCTGGCTAAAAGATATTTTTAATTATATTATTATTATTACTTTAAGATAAGATCACTTGGGTTCCAGGCTGGCCTCAAACTTACCAGGTAGCCAAGAATTGAATGTCTGATCTTCCTGTTTTTCTCTCCCAATTGCTAAAATTACAGGCATGTGCCACCATGCCCAGTTTTATGTGGTGCTGGGGATCAAACCTAGGGCTGTGTATGCTAGGCAAGTACTGTACCAACTGAGCCACCTCTCCAGCTCCCAGATCATTATTTTATAGCACATTCCTTTATACAAACATTGCCGGACGTAGCAGCCTACACCTGAAATTCTAGCACTCCACAGTCTGAGGGATAACCAATCTGTCTGTAACTCCAGAGGCTCTACCGCTTTCTTCCGTCCTCCACAACCACCAGGTTCTCACTGGGGACGCAGACATACATTCAGGCAAAACACTAATATACATAAAACACAGAATAAAGCTTTAAAAAAAGATAAATGTGAAGCAGACTGGCTGGCCGGTGGTGGTGCACGTCTTTAATCCCAGCACTTGGGAGGCAGGCGGATGGATCCCTGTGGATTCACAGCCGCCTGGTCTGCAGAGCTACAGAGTTCCAGGACAGGCTCTAAAGCTACAGAGAAACCCTGTCTCGAAAAAGCCAGCAACAACAAAACAGATTGTGTGTTGGGCCAGCCTCATGCAGACTGCACTGGTTGCAATAGGGGGCTATGCAAGCTGGATGTGGGAACAACTTTAAATGCAGCACTCAGGAGGCAGAGGCAAAAGGATTTCCTTGAAAGGCGGGAGTGGGGGTTGGGCGGGCGCGGAAGGCGGGCGGAAGGCGGGCCATGCAGGGACAAGCATGGAGTCACACACCCTTAATCCTGGCACTCAGTGGGCAGGGCAAGTGGATTGCTACGTGCTTAAGGAGAACCTAGTAGTTCCAGGACAGCCAGGACTACACAACAGACCTTGTCTCAAAAACACAGGAGCCGGCGGTGGTGGCGCACGCCTTTAATCCCAGCACTCGGGAGGCAGAGGCAAGGGGATTTCTCAGAGAGTTCGAGGCCAGCCTGGTCTACAAAGCAAGTTCCGGGGCAGCCTGGACTGTTATACTGAGAAATCCTGTCTCTAGAAACCAAGAATAAATAACTATAATAATAAATATAAACGAATAAAATTTAAATTAAATAAAAAAGCAGAAGCAGTGTAAGTGCTAGGCAAAGTGGCACACTTAAACCTCCACAGAGGCAGGCAGATCTCCATGCCAGCCAGAAATACACAGAGAGACCTTGTCTCAAAAACAAAGAACTAACCAAACAATAAAAAAGGAGCCAGGCGGTCAGGCAGTGAGTGGCTTACACCAATTCTCCAGGTTTGTGCAAATGCCTTCCGCGAAGTTTGCTTGAGGTCTGCGACCCATTTCTCAGGACGTACGCGCCAATCCTTAAACTACCCCAGACTACTGTGGATCTGCCAGAGAGATGGGGACTCTTTACGCTGACACCTGCTCTACCCTGGAGAGTCGTGATTGCTTTGGGATGGTCATAAATACCTGCAACGAAGTCTCTGCGCTGAACTCCAGAGGCCAGGGTTCTCCTACTGAAACATAAAAACCGCCATTGTACTGCACTTCCTGGACTAGGAGAGACTGAGCTTCCGTGGCCTCTGCCTCCCCCTCTTCTATCCTAGCCCCTCCCCTTTCCCCGCCTCCCCTCGTGGCTGCTCGCTGAGGTCTGTACCCCGAGGGCTTCCAGGCTCACCGGCCCATTCAAGGACAGGAATGTTTTTAAAGTGTCCAATTGTAACCAACCCTCCGAAGAACGCTGAGGCCTCTCTGTGGAAAGAACAGCCAGACAGGCTTCTGGTCCTGGGGGTCGCGTTACTGGGTTGGTGGAGCAAGGGGCGAGGGTTTTACATTTTAAATTTTATTTTGAGGAAGGGTCTCAAACAGTCCAGGCTGGCCTCAAACTCACTGTGTAAACCAGTAGCCTTAACTCCAGATTCCTCTGCTTCCATCCAAACGCCACTGAGCCAGGTTTACCCCGGGCTGGGATTGAATCCACGTGGGGGGCTGGGTGGGGGAGGGGGCTCTGCAAACACCAGGCCAGCAGAGTGTGGGGATGAGAGGCCAGACAGAAGTCCAGTTTCAACAGGTCTCAGTAGTCTGGTTCAAACTTTGACACCCAGTTTTTTTAGGCATATTTAAGCAGAGCACGATTCGGAGGACATTTTCTGGTGATAATAAACAGAATCCTGTGTGCGCAATAAATAAATAAGGGATGGCTACATCGAAAACTCTTTGTGAAGTATGCGTGACATCTTAAGGATCTGGGGGAAGATCTGGTGTGGTCTCACCATACACGTAGTGCACAGGTCACCGGGATATTAACCACCCCCACCGGCTGCTCCTAGCCTTCTGGGCGGGCAGAAAACAGGTTATGCTTCTTTCCCTTTGAAGACACAACCCTGCCGGTTTAACACTCCTGGTTTCCCTAGTGCTTATCCCTGGGCACAAGAACTGTGTCTTCTACACCCACGGCCTTGTTCGTGCTAGGCACGAGCTCTAACGCTGAGTTGCTTCAAAGGGATCCTGACTTGTAATTGAGTGTCCCTGGGCAGCACTGAGGATGGAGCAACTGGACTGATAGTTTGCATAGATAAGGGAAAAAGCCTGCTCCCCAGTGGGGGGATTCCTGGAATGTTCAAAGGGAGAGAAGACCCTTCCCCCAGTGGAGGGGTTGACTTGGTGATGGGGTTCCTATAGCACAGGCTCCCAAGCTGTGCCTGCCTGGGGAACCTGGAAGTTCCCAGTCTAGGTGAAATCAAAGTTCAGAAGGCAGGTGGGATTAGGAGTCCCTGGGGTCCGGCTTCCAACCCACGTTTAGGGACCTCTGAGAGACCTCCTTTCCCAGATGACAAAACTAAGGTGGGGGACGTGACAGCAAGGCAGAGACCTTGTGGGCTGACATCTTACCTGGAATTTGTGTATGGATTTCCCCAGCAGCCATCTGAATTCACCTCCCGCCACACCTATTATCCAAGAACAAAACAGTCACTGAGGTGGGGTGAGTTTGCGTTGGGATTTTTTTTTTCTTCCAATTTTTAGTTGGTTTCGTTTATTTTGTTTGAGACGGTGTCTTATAACCCAAGCTGGTCTCAAGCTAGCAAGGATGACCTTGGACTGACTCCTGATCCTCCTGCCTCTGCAACCTGAGTGTTGTGGCGTCGTGGGTGTTCCGCTAAGCTCGGTTTGCCTCCGAATTTTTTGTCGCACCTGTTTTCTAGCGTTAATACAAGGCACAGAGAGATTCCAAGGCAAAACCCAGGTAGCCTGTAAACGGGTGTCAAGAGGGCCACTAAGGGCAGTGCAGGCAGATGCTAGGGTTCTCCTCCCACCTCCTACAGCCTGATTCTCAAGGAAATTTCTAATGTGAGGCTCTATAGCCAAGATGCCACTGCACGCTGGCAGAGGAGACTGTGTCAGCAAAGATTCCTCCACCTTGCCTCAGCTGCAGCCATCTTTGGTTTTCTGCCCCTTGTCCTGAAAAGTTCTATGTGAAAGTGGGAAGGCACCCAACCCTGTCCTAGAACTCAGGGCAGAAGAGCCCCAGCGGAGAGCATCTCCTTGGCGCTTGTTAAATTGCTGGCTTGCTTCCCTGCATCTGCTAACCTGGATGTAGCTTTTCTGTGTTCTTTGTCTTTAAGAACTCTCTGGAATATGCAATCGGGGCTGCTCTGTGAGAAGTGTTTCTCTCTAGGCATTCACAGCCCAGCTTAATACTGACTCTCAAGTAGAATTCTGGTCGTGGTCTTTGGGTCTTCACCCATAATGGGCATAGCTACTTGTGAGTGGATTTTGCCTCTAGGTCTGGGCCATCTTTCATGCCCTGACCATTTTCTCTGCCCCTGCCCCCTGACAGGTTCTCACTATGTAACTCTGGCTGGCCTGCTTTGGCCATGAACTCACTCAGATCTACCTGTCTCTGCCTGAAAAGGTTAGGACTTGTTAAGTTGAACCCCTGGTTATTGGGAATCTGCCACCACTGATGTAATAAGCCAATCCAACCAAATTAATAAATCAAGGTTTATTCTGAGCAAAATATTCCTGATAAGACCATGAGGGAAACCCATGAGGTTTTTTTAATGCCCTCTGCAGGGAGGAGCCGCCTATGGTGGGCTTTTTCAGGGACAAAGTCTGGACTAGGGGAACTCCAGGAGAGGGGATTTGGGGCGGATCTTCCACCAGAACATCCCAGACACTCTGGGTACATGGATGCCGGGGCTGGAGTGAAACTTTCACCTGAACAGGACTCAAAGGTGTGTGCCACTCCCCACCCAGGCTGTTTTCTTTGTTTTTTTTGTTTTGTTTTGTTTTGTTTTGATTTTTCAAGACAGGGTTTCTCTGTGTAACAGCCCTAGCTGTCCTGGACATGCTGTGTAGACCAGGCTGGCCTTGAATTTACAGAGACCTGCCTGCCTCTTCCACCCAAGTGCTGGGATTAATGGTGTGTACCACCACCGCCTGGCTTGTTTGTTTGTTTGTTTTTAAAACAGGGTTTCTCTGTGTAGTCCTGGAACTCACCACATAGACCAGGCTATCCTCAAACTCTACCTTGCAAATGCTGGGATTAAAAGCGTGCATTACCACTGTCTGACCTTGGTTGTTTTTCTTTACTCCGCCTATAGTCTTTACATATCAAACATTAGCAGCTACTACACACAGGGATTAGTATGTGCCAACATTGGGCTCTGTATTAATTACCTTTTGCCTTGCTGTGACAAAAATATCTAACACAAACGCTTTTTTAAAGGGGTTATTTATGCCTCGGTTAACCCAGTCTGGAAACTACTTCACAGTCGTGTTCACAAGGTTATCTCTAGATGATTCTAGTACAGGTCAAACTGACAATTTGATATTAACCACCACAACCTCAGTACTTTTTTTCCTGGCTTTTCCTACATAAATACATAAAACAGAAAATAGAGGGGTTTTTTTAGCTTAAAAAACTGAAAGAGGTCTCACAAACTTTTTTTTCCCTGAAAGTATAAAACATGAGAACATTCAGACCGAGGATGATACCACAGGCCCAAGGCAGGAGAAGCTGGATAAGGATCGATTTCTCTCCCAAAGCCTGGGCCTCTTAGGGTCTCTATCAGCAGCTGTTCTGGAGGGGAGCTGCACCAGGGAAACCAGCCAAACAGCTCTCCTCTCAGACAGGGAAGAAAGGGGGAAGAGCATTCATGAAACAAACACTCCCTCCTGCTCCAAACTGAGGAAGAGAGCAGCATCCCTCCCCTAGCTTTCCTGGGCCTGATGTCACTTACCTGGTACTTACCAAAACCCATCCAACTTAATCCCTAACCAAAGTCAGAAGGTGCCCAAAGTTTGTTGGGGAGGGGAAGAGGCTGGTGTGACACCAAACAGATCTTTATCTGAAGCTATGATTGGTGCCATTTCTTGCTCTTTGTTTGCTAGCCGGCTCTTCCAGCTGCACGGCCAGTCGCAGGGCCTTGCTGACTTCTCGCCTGGCCAAGAAGTGCTTGGTCTGCCGCACCAGGGCAGATTCTGCTTCCTTCACAAAGGTCTCCAAGTCATAGTCTGGCTGATCGGTCATCACCGAGAGCTCAGGTCAACTAGGTCCTTGCTGTTTGATCTCCTTGAGCTCCTCCATGCCTCTCTCTTCCAGCTCCCTGATCTGAGTCGTGACTTCATTAAAGCTGGACATCTGGGAAGATAGCTCCACCTCTCCCTTGAAGAAACTGACTCCCAGTGAGGTCCTATTAGAATTGGCTTCCATCTCTTCTGTTTCCATTTGAACTGGCTGGTCTCCACTGGATCCACTGTGGGGCTCAGCTCCTTGACTCTGTCTGCATAGCTCAGCGGATTTAAAGTATATTCACACAGGAGCTTCTGCCTGGTGAGATCACGGCAATCGTGCAAGTCCTAGAGTTCTCCCCAAGGAATGAGCCCTCGGCACCAGCATCAGCTTGCTCTTGCTGAATAGGGTGGGAGCCTTGTTCTGTCCCAGAGCCCTGCTGCGCTCTTTCGGAGCTAGGAGAGACTTGTTAATCTCTGCACCCTCCATGAGAGTCAGCGCTAAAAAGTGTCGGCCCTTCATTCATTCCCTGCCAGGTCCACCAAAGAGAATTTGCCATGTAATCTCCCTTTGGCTCGAAGAAGAATCTGGAAATAAGCATGGGAGCAGGAGGAATTGGAGTTGGCAAACGTTTGTCCAGAAGTCCTGCAGGTGCTGCCCAGGTTGGTCATCTTGATGACATCATGAACGCAGTTGACCAGGTACAGTCCCACAGCCTGCACCTGCTGCTTGCTCTCCTCCAGGACACGTAACTTGGCCTTCTTGTTGAGCAGATCAAATACCTTTCCATTGTAGATCAAGAAGAACGTCACATAAACTTCCAGGAGCAAGG
Source organism: Microtus ochrogaster (assembly GCF_000317375.1). Lineage (NCBI taxonomy): Eukaryota > Metazoa > Chordata > Mammalia > Rodentia > Cricetidae > Microtus > Microtus ochrogaster. The sequence goes on along the minus strand of NC_022016.1, from coordinate 85,782,575 downwards.
CTGACTCTTAAGAAGGAAGACATCCCCGGAAGCCATCGGATAGATCCCCTCAGATGCATTCTGGGATTTACCAGACAAGTCTCCACCCATTGCTTGAGTCTTCCCACTGCCGGTCTGCCCATAGGCAAAATAGGTTGCTCTTCCCCCTTCAAAAATGGTCTGTAGCAGTGGCCTTGCTGCAAGCGTGTGGACAACTTCACTGGGAGCTGTTTCATCAAAGGCAAAGTTGAAGAAGACTGCCTGGTTCTCCAGATACTTTGTCAAGTCCACTTTTAATTTGGTTCATGCTCAGAGGAAGCACTTGCTGGGGCAGAAACCACATCAATTTCTTTCTTGGCCAGCTCTTGTTTATTCAGCGAGCGCTTCCGATCACAGTCACGGATCTGTGCTCTCCCATAGGATCAGTCACAGTGAGTGGGTGACATTCCAGAAATTTTTTAATCATTCGGGCAGATTCCCGTTTTGGAATGCTGCTGTCGTATTCCTGAGCTCGCTTTATTCTTATTTCCGAGTTCTGGGCCCTCTTCTCTTCACGCTTGTTCTTCAGTTTACTGATTACTTCTACAAAGCCCCCCTGTAGCTGCCAAGCAAGACATCAGGAGGCGGTTTTTGCCTTTAAAAACTTGGCTACCAATGGTGTCTGAGTGGTCATTTCTGGTGGGCTGCCCATGACATCAAGTAGCCCAGGCTGGCCTCAAACTCACTGTACAGACCAAGATTTCTTTGCTCTTCTGACTCTCCTGCGCCCACTGGCTGA
>NC_022016.1:85778487-85779543 GCF_000317375.1 Microtus ochrogaster | reverse complement strand
ACAACCCCCCCTTGCTTCTGTGGCCTTCTTTAAAAGTAGCCTGTACCAGCTGTTCGAGGTCTCTCGGCTTCCCGAATGCTGAAGGACCCTGTCATGACAGAATTAACAAAATTCTCATGCTTTTGTGTCAGCTATGGTGTGAGGGGTGGTCTCTGGGGACAACTCCTCCTCGGTGTTTGGACTCTAGGGTCCAACAGTTCACGTCCTAACTCCCTTCGCTCATGAACAACAATATGGAAGTATACGCCAAATAAACCCTTTCCTCCCCAAGTTGCTTTGGTTGTAGTCTTTCACCATGGCAATGGAAACCTTAAGACACTACACACGAGTATGTTAGGCAACCATAGTCTCCAGAACCTAAGGTCAGTTCTCCCTACCCCAGAACCATCTTAACCAGCTGGACAGGGCATGGTCTAATGGTCCAGAGAAGTTAGGAAAGGGATTGTGAACTGTAGGTGAAGGTGTCCCTGACCGGGGCAGGGGTGATATGGGTGGGGGACCCAGGGCAGGGACCGCAGGGGAAGAATTCATCCTGAAACCCTGCAGAAGGAATGCAGCCCTCTTGACCTCTTGTTTTCTAGAACTGTGTCTCATCGCCAGGACTGTAAGAACATAGGTGCATATCCTTTTAAGGCAATGGGATGGTTGTGTTTTGTTACAGTAGCTACAACAAACATATTCTACCTTGCTGAGCTTTCCACGGCTGCTAAGCAACTGACTAGGGCAGAGTGTTCTTACATGCTCTTGCTGTGGCCTGAGCCACCCTCTCCCTTCCCCTCTGTCCATCCCCTCAGCTTTGCCACTTTGATCTACACATCTTTCCCTAGGAAAATCTCCCTTGGCCCTACATGGCTGGATCAGACATCTCCATCATGGACGCCATGCCTCCCATTTACTCTGGCACACCTTCATATCTTCCCAGGTCTCAAGCCCCATAGTCCTGTTCTCCATCACCCGTGTCGGGTCAGTATTTAGTAGACCTCCTCTCCTGCTGAACTGAGATTCTGTGAAGCCAGCACCTGCTCTATTATAGTTTAGCAATTTTTTTTTTTTTTT